>NW_018405673.1:4378-19619 GCF_002113885.1 Mizuhopecten yessoensis
CTGCCTTTGAAGTCGGTTGTTGCTCATCTGTAATTTTCGAACGACAGGTATCGGGCTAATAATTGGTCAGTTTTTTTCACTTGAAACCAAAAAACAAATAGCTTACCGCTTGTCTTCGAATTTGTCATGCCAGGGGTGTAGAGAAAGCACAAGGGAGCGCTACCCCTGGATACCGAGGATGCTCCGAAAATGGAGATTTCTAAGTTTGAATTCGATTGCTCAAAAAAGGTTGGGCATATGTCTCATTGTTTCTATCATATTTGTTTGTTTAGATATGACATTTTATCCATGTTATACATGTATACTCGGACAAAAAGAAAAATAATTATTGAAAACAATGATGCCTACGATTGAATATTTTTTTGTTTTTGACGTTCGGAATAATATGATATAAAATAAAATAGATACTATAGCAACGCCTAGAGCTACTCCTTGGAACATAAGGTGTCTTGTCTCAGGACGATATAAAATATTATCTGATCCGTCGTTACATAAAGGTGTCCTGCCTGACGCCATAGACAGAGATATGTGGGATCGACAAGACGACGCTTCCATGCATCTCTTCTTCCGAGTCGACCCTTTCCCGGCTGGTGACGTCAGAGCAAAGAATGCAACTCTTAGTTTGTTTGCCAGGGCACGATCAGGTAATTCCCACATATTAGAAATAACAAGAAATACGAAGTGAGAGAGTGGTCTAGGGAACCCTTGATGATGTCAATAATTTACAACTTTTGAACACATCCTGTATTTTATATTCCAACAAGTATTTCACGTTAACATGCCAGAAGAAATCCCGGCGACAAGGTCACGGCCAAAAGTACATTAACATAGCGATGATTTTACGAAACAAGTCGCTTTCTTATGATAAAATTAATTATTATCCCATATCCTAAAACAGTGGAAATTCTCGCGAGCAGATATGTTTGCGTTGTTACTCTTGAAAACTTATCGCGGTATGGACATTTTCGCGTTATCAATGATTCTAAAATCTATATATATATTATCAATAGTCAATATTGATCAATAATGGACTAATATATATGGATGCCCTCCGTACAATAGTGACAAACGGTAAGATAATAGGTATATTGAATATGGAGGTTTCAGAACCACTACTAACGAGAAATGTTAAATGGCTTACAGTTAAGGGAGTCACAGGGCGAACAGTTCCATACGACAGAATTACCACATCTTAGAACTAATACCAAGTGTTGTTTACCACAGATTGTGAGTGCTCCGTTGGTGAGACCGCTAACGTACGACTGTTGGTGGAAGTCAATCAGTACCTACAGGCCCTCAGACCTCGCCGGAACAACAGACACAACAGAATGAGAAGTAAGTACTCCAATATCTACAGGCTCTCAGACCTCGCCGGAACAACAGACACAACAGAATGAGAAGTAAGTACTCCAATATCTACAGGCTCTCAGACCTCGCCGGAACAGCAGACACAACAGAATGAGAAGTAAGTACTCCAATATCTACAGGCCCTCAGACCTCGCCGGAACAACAGACACAACAGAATGAGAAGTAAGTACTCCAAACAGGCACAACTCTCAGCCAGAAAACACATTGAGGTTGATTCCTCTTCTATATAGAGGTATTCGTTCAAACTTGTGCTTTATATTGAATTTTAAAGTTTAAGCTTAATATTTGTTATAAAGGCCAGATTAAAGTACTTTAGTGCTTGTACTGACCCTGTATCACAAATACTTTAGTCTAAATGATGACGTAAAATAAAACAAGACAGAACTCAAATAAATTCTTGTAAATAACACTTGTTTTACAAAATCACTGTGAAATACTAGTTTTTGTGGTAATATCACCAAGGAAATCTGGCCTGTTCACCTTTTGTATACTATTACATACAGTCATTATTTATCAACGATAAAACAACCACTGTTTAGTTGTATATTGACGGTGTACCCTTTATGACAGGACCCCGTATGCAGAATCTAGACATCGACGTCCTGCAATGGAATGACCAAGGCTGGATGCATTTCGATGTGACCGATGCTGTCCAGGACTGGATGACAAGGCCCCGGCGTAGCTTTGGACTTGAGATCAAAGTTGAAAGGTTACAACGGGTCACACCTGGCCGACGCATCACTGACTTCGACGCACACGAGGTGTTTGGACAGGCGGATTGCACTTTACCGCTTGGTAAGTAACACTGTCAACTATTGGCGCCATCGTGTCAAAATCAGCCACGGTGTCAGAAGTACTAGCTTCTGTAACGTACGGACGAGCAATCATCCAGACACGGACCATGCTGAAATAGTGAACCTTGGGTTACAATGCAACGCAGGAAAACTTATCTTGCCAGTATGACAGTATTTTCCATTCTTATATATGTTACACGATTTCCTCTTCGAGAGGTTTCACCCAAGACTTGGCCTTGGGAATCCCGTGGGCCCTCCCTGTAAACCACTGCACCCTTCGAGAGGTCTCTCCCGAGACATGACCTTGGGAATCCCGTGGGTCCTCCCTATAAACCACTGCACCTTTCGAGAGGTCTCTCCCGAGACATGGCCTTGGGAATCCCGTGGGCCCTCCCTGTAAACCACTGCACCCTTCGAGAGGTCTCTCCCGAGACGTGTCCTTGGGAATCCCGTGGGCCCTCCCTGTAAACCACGGCACCTTTAGAGAGGTCTCTCCCGAGACATGACCTTGGGATTCCCTTGGGCAATCCCTGTAAACCACTGCACCCTTCGAGAGGTCTCTCCCGATACACGACCTTGGGAATCCCGTGGGCCCTCCCTGTAAACCACGGCACCTTTCGAGAGGTCTCTCCCGAGACATGACCTTGGGATTCCCTTGGGCACTCCCTGTAAACCACTGCACCCTTCGAGAGGTCCCTCCCGAGACATGACCTTGGGAATCCCGTGGGTCCTCCCTATAAACCACTGCACCTTTCGAGAGGTCTCTCCCGAGACATGACCTTGGGATTCCCTTGGGCAATCCCTGTAAACCACTGCACCCTTCGAGAGGTCTCTCCCTAGACATGACCTTGGGAATCCCGTGGGTCCTCCCTATAAACCACTGCACCTTTCGAGAGGTCCCTCCCGAGACATGGCCTTGGGAATCCCGTGGGCCCTCCCTGTAAACCACGGCACCTTTCGAGAGGTCTCTCCCGAGACATGACCTTGGGATTCCCTTGGGCACTCCCTGTAAACCACTGCACCCTTCGAGAGGTCTCTCCCGAGACTTGTCCTTGGGAATCCCGTGGGCCCTCCCTGTAAACCACTGCACCCTTCGAGAGGTCTCTCCCGAGACATGACCTTGGGATTCCCTTGGGCACTCCCTGTAAACCACTGCACCCTTCGAGAGGTCTCTCCCGAGACTTGTCCTTGGGAATCCAGTGGGTCCTCCCTGTAAACCACTGCACCCTCACTATCCACTGGAAACCTGTCTTATATGATACCACAGGGTCTCAATACTGCTACCGAATACAACTAGCAGGAGGGCCCCTATCAAGCCACATACCACGCCCGACGTTGCTGAACAGCTAGAAAAGCTAGCTTGCCAGTAGGGCAGTGTTTTAACTCCGTATTCATTGGCTGTTAGACATTCAAGAAATTACAGGGGCTATGCTCACTAACGTCTATGCACCTTGCAGAGAACCCTGGAGTTGTGAAGATGAAGCACCATTGTAGGTGTGTCAAACTTAATATCGTGCCTGTTTTATTAGAGTTTGACAATAACATTGTCGTAATGTATGTTCCAATAACAGAGAGTGGTAAGTTAGCTTGTCATTCGATTATAGAACACACTCATTGACAGTAATTCCATTTGACGTCGCGTGTATTATTTCGATGGTGTCAATAACGTATTCCTATACAATGTTACGAATATTAAATTCAAAACCATTAAAAACAAGGGTGAATCATGGTTCTGGTGTTTTACTCAATGAAATCGAATTTATAGCGAACACAACACAATGGCTGAACACTAATCTAGGACATATTTCTGTAGGACAACATCTCCATGATTTCATGTAGGAATTTAACTAATTTATAATTACTTCTTACTTTTTTACATTTTTTTTTCAGAAATTGCATGTTTGGATCGACTTCCCCTTTTAAGTAACAATGACTATTCGCCGATACTGGAGGTATGGACAGAAACACGCCCAACACTTGGCAAAAGGAAGAAACGGAGTCTCGCCGTGTCAAACAGACAATACCAGAAGAAGAGGGCAACACTTATCAATGATTTCTACGAGGAAAGTTAGAACAATACGTAATCGGTTTTCATGTAAGTAGTTTGTGACTTTTGAGTATGTTTTGAAAACTTAGTCGGGTATGATATATCAAAGTTTTACTTTCTACACAAACAATGAACGTATTAAACTTGTCGCAACGTTTCAAGGCCACCTGGCCCCTTCGTTCAGCTTTGACTGAGTAGCTTGACAAAGGGACCAGTCGGTCTTGAAACGTTGCGACACGTTTAATACGTACATTGGGTAGAAAGTAAATCTTTGATATTACAAATTTCAAACCTGATGAATCTTATTGAACATAGTCTGGTATGTTTCTGAGTATATTTTACGAAAATCATTACATGCAATCTTTGAAACCAATTGTGGCTGATGTTCTACACCAGGTAACTGTCGAGAAACACTATCTATTAATTATTAGATTAGGATTGCTAGTATGAATATACGAAAGAAATAGCGAACTTAAGGAAAATATCTAAAAATTATTACTAAAAACTTCATGATAATGATTTTAAATGAATCAATATGTACATACACATTTAACGTTTAAACTTATTTTTCTTAATAGCTTACCTGGTCCGAGGGACCAATGTGAGCTTATGCCATACCGTGGCGTCCGTCCGTCGTCCGTCGTCTGTACGTCAACAATTTCTTCAAACGACTTCTCCATCTTAACCACTGATTGGAATTTAATTAAATTTGACTGGAAGCATCCTTAGGTGGTGGCGATTCGAAATTGTACATATGGTGGGGCTGACCCTCAAGGGGGTTAGGGGCGTGGCCAGAAGGGGGAGATTTGACTAAATTGCTATAAACAACTTCTTCTATAGAACTATGCACTGGATATCAATTATATTTGGTTGAAAACCATTCATGGGAGGTGGGAATTCAAAATTGTACAAATGGAGCGCCTAACCCCTATGGACTGAGGGGCGGCGCCAAACAGGGTTATTTGGCTACATTGCTTTAAACGACTTCGATGGATATCAACCATAATTTACTGGAAGCATCACTAGGTGGCTGGGATAAACAATTGAACAAATGGACAGGCTAAGGGATGGTATCAAAAAAAGTATATAACTTTGATATGGTTGAAATCCCCACCCTCTGACCATACATACAATTGCTGAATATAAAGAGATAACTGCACATATGATTCCATGATGGCTCCGGGGTCTGCCACACCCTGGGAGACATAGTCGCTGGGTCATAACTTTGAGATCCCCACCCTAAAACTAAATGTGCAATTGCTGGACATACAGAGACGAACACAATCATGACCCTAAAGTCTGGCTACACCCCTTACCTAGTTTCTCTGTCACAATGTGGAAACAGTTGAGATCCCCACCCTATAACCCCTGGGTCATAACTTCGAAACGGTTGAGATCCCCACCCCAAAACTATATATACCATTGCTGGGCATAAAGAGACGAATACAGTCACGATACTTGAGAATTGACCACGGGGTCTGTCCCACCCTTGCAGACTTAACCCCTGGGTCATAACTTCGAAACGGTTGAGATCCCACACCCCAGAACTGTATATACCATTGCTAGGCATCAAATGCAGCCATGATATCAGAATTGACCCTGGGGTCTGGCCACAACCCTAGGGACCTAGTTTCTGAGTCACAACTTGGAAACAGTTGAGATCCCCATCCCATAACTATATATACAATCGCTGGTAAACAGATATGCTACAAGGATTGGCCTTGGTGTCTGGCCCTGTCTCTAGAATCGTATTTGGAGAATATTTTGCCATGATGGCTTAGATATCCAGGTGAACGATACAGGCCCTTTGGGCTTCTTGTTTTAGAGTCTTTGATCTACGTTGTAATTGTTTTTGTGACAATTATTCGCCATGTAGAGAATTACCTTGTGTCCCATTTCCCTTTGTTGTCAGGCAACCAGAAGGAGACATTCTGATACAACGTTGGTGCAGTGTGCGAGTTATAATCATCGTTACTACCCGATATGTACAGAAACGGACGCCGGAAGGAGGCTGACCTGTGCGGTCATTGTTTGTAAATGTTTGTCAAAATCAAGTTTATTGATTACATATCTATTTATTCACATACATTGTGTCATTTTATGAACACTTGGTCCAGTTTTGAGTTGTACAGTCTTGGTACTGCGGGCTTTATGGAGGCTGTCTGGTACTGTGACATCGTAGACAGACAATGGGTGTGTGTTGTATATATCAAAGTCATGGAACTCCATATGTTTATTCCGTGTAAGTAGGAAGAAAGTCTGCGGTATATCCAAAATGTAAAACATCATCTTGTTTATTTTTCTTTGTACAAATGCAGCTATATTTCCTGTCCAACTCTGTATCAAACCATATTATTCATCGTTTCTTCTCCATTTTTTGTTTTGTCCAAAATTCTTTCTCGTGTGTCTTCTGATTATACATTTGTACAGGTACTCATACATTACACTACCTCACAAACTTACGAGTATTCCCCTACAAATGCCTGTACCGACCTCTGCTATAATCTAATACAGTACCCTCTCTTACGCAGGCTCAATTTCTGCCCAGAGTTGTCGTTCTTTACCCACACTTGCACTCCGTTAGTATAACTAAGGAACGACAACTCTTCGAAGAGATTGACGTAGATGATTTTTAACTTCTTTGTTCATCGGATTGTCTAATATCAGGAGAATATGTCATATTCATCCGGAATTTCATATCATCACATTCCCTATCCTGACGCTTTATATAGCAACCTGATTGTAACTGATTGCCGATCTGTTAGTCATGTTACTTAAAATAACGTGCCCAGCGTATAGCCGAGGTCCCACGACTGACATAGCCGTCGTTTACCAAAATCTATAAAAAATAGAAAAAGAAATCCAAGACTGTTATAATCTCAGGTAAACATAAAATACCGATAGTCTTAATTTAAACCCGTCGTTTCCTTGACCTGGATACGTAATTAATCGTATCCAAAATCTGTACTGTCTATTTTATAACATGTCAGTGTATTGTCCTATTTATTAAAACTAGCAGAAAATATGCGGATACTGAAATTCTAAAGGAAAAATTCCTTAGAATAAATAAAGATGTTTACAAACATTAAGGAAAATGTTTGATTGAGTTACTATGACGTATAGAGCTGTCTATCTGTACCCAGACAGGCCCTCCAAATAACGGGACATGGGGAGAACGAAATACTTGTCCGACACTGTTACTGCTACATCTTGTTTGGGTTTCACAGAGACATATATATTACGTCTCTGGGTTTCACGACCTGGACATGCGACGGTATGGTGTCGAAACGATATCGAGCGTCTGTAGCAATTTTGCCTGAAACTAGCGATCACATCTTTAAGCATCATCTTCTTTTGGTATTGCTTTAATAACCCCATTTTCCCATCGCATAACCTTGCAAAAGTCAACAACATTTGCCGGATGTTGACAGCAGACGACGTAAACAAAACAGCACGCGGCAAACAGTCGTCCGGTCAAGGTTCATCTTCTCGACCAATCAAAACTACGAAAGGTCATATACTAGGTGTGGTGTATAACTCATATTTATTCAACAATCTGCATGTTTATACAATGATCTGAGAGTGGAATAACATAGCGTATTGTGGTAGATACGGTCTTATAGATACGTGGTATAAAAACCGATTACAGTTCTTTATTCGTCCCCCTGTATCTCAGACTGTCTAACAATCAGATATTGATTACAGGAGTGACACGGAAGGGAGGTAACTCTTGTATACGCCTTGCCCTAAAAAAATAGGACATTTAATAGGTAATACACCTACTGATCAATATATGCCCCAAGTACACGAGGAAAGCCGGTATTGCAACGAGATATGCGAGAAGACATGTTTCTCGCGGAATCTACAGGGCAAGCATAAACAGATTAATAACTTCTGAGTGAAAACGGGAATGGAATTGGTCAAGCTTTCCCTACGCTGTGTTAAGCTTTCCCTACGCTGTGTTAAGACCTAATTCCCTCCATTGCCATTACACTTGTTTGGTCACACCTAGGTTTAAGTGATAAAACACGTAATCAATCAAAAATATACACACGTCCTGTTGTAACTGGTGTACCAGTTAAGTTATAATATTTGCATGCAAACAGATGTTGGTAGGTGGCGTGTCAATGTTTGTAAATAACAAATATCACAGACAGATGTTGGGAGGGGGCGAGTCAATGTTTGTAAATAACAAATATCACAGACAGATGTTGGGAGGGGGCGAGTCAATGTTTGTAAATAACAAATATCACAGACAGATGTTGGGAGGTGGCGTGTCAATGTTTGTAAATAACAAATATCACAGACAGATGTTGGGAGGTGGCGTGTCAATGTTTGTAAATAACAAATATCACAGACAGATGTTCAGTCATGCTGTATCATACGCTTTCTCGTCAGTTATAATAAACCATCAACAAAACGTTTATATGTCAGTCTTGTTTTTATTTCTATGAGAATTGGGAGAACTCGTTCACGTGTACTGTAGAGAAATTATGTTGCTATTCAAACAAACCTTCGTCCTCTCGTTCACAATTTTGTATTTCATTTTCTACTCAAGTTCGACTCAATGAAACAACCAATACTAGATCATCATATATACCAGCAGCTACAAAAAATTGGAATAACTTATCAAAAACCACTAGAAATCAAACTACAGTTAGTAAATTCAAAACTGCCATAACTCCGAAATATCATAAGCCACCGTGTTTCTTTAATTACGGACCCCGTCGCCTTGATATCTTATTAACTAAACTTAGACACAATTGTAGCCAACTGAATTATGATCTCTTTCGTGTGAACCTTGTAGAATCTCCATTTTGTGCCTGTGGCCACCCCTGTGAAAACTTATACCATTATTTTTTCCAATGTCCAATATACAGGAGCATCAGACATGAAATGTTAAATAAGTTGATACCATATCATCCTGTGCACCTCGAGTTACTATTGTCTGGAAATGTTGAATTTTTGAAATTGTTCAGACTTAATTCGTTCAAGTGACCGTTTCTAAACAAAACTTAGTGTGAACAGGTATATGTACCTAATCTGTCATAATCTCTTCTCTCCTAAACCTCTCATTCTGCTTTGTATATATATAGAATAATTAATAGTGTTACTGATTAGGCAAATTGTATATATATATTTTTTTCTTTTCAAATTGAAGTAATTCCGCTGCATGGCACTTTGATATGTTACCTAGAAGGAACAGGAATGACTCGAGGAAGGATTCTAAGGAATGTGTTTTATATGGACAAACGAATAGCTGATGTGAAAAGAATGTGTAGCTAGTGCGTGCCATGCAGTTGTTTAAGTATTTTCAAAATATTCATACTTTCAATGAACATTTTGTATTATTCGAAACATACTCTTCTCATCTCTATGATTTCTTCTGTCATTCAAAACTCTCTTATTTTTTTAAATTTTATTTTTCGTCTATGTTCCTTGTTTTCATACAATTATTTTGATTAGCATATGTCGCTATCACTATCAATGTAATATTATAGTTGAGGAGAAGAATTCAATAATTTGTTATAACTTGTGCCAAATCCATTTGATTATATCAATAAAATATGTTTAAATCAATGAAACATCAGATAAGCTTTGCCTGGGTGTATGACGCACATCGTTTAGCCAGCAATTACCCTTGGCGGTATTAGACGTTTTTGGGGGGTATTCATTGTAATAAGCAATGTCATCAACCTAAAAGCTACCTACTTTTTCGTGGAATACATAATGCTGTTTCTAGACTGATTCAGTTCCGACGTGACTATGTCCGTGATGACGGACATTTAATTCGGACAGACTAGTTTAACATCAGATTTACAATATACTAATGTCAGACTTACTCAAGTTCCATATGTAACAAACTTTAATTGAAATATCGCTCTGTTCAATCTCAAGGGGCTATGCATTGAGTTTGTTTTGAGACAAATACAACATCAACTCTTTCGCATCAATCGTACGAAAAGTCATGATCAGTTAAGCGGTTGTTCCAAAGTTATCCACAATGTCATTTTAAGAAGACTGAGGACCAAAATATTGAAATTTCTACCACCTTAACGATGTACCGACACTTTCGCTAGTTAGTAACTTGCATTATCGGACAATAGACAATGCACGTATATTACTTATTTTTCAATAGACCACTGATGTCGACAGAATAGTGGTTTTGATTGTTTGAAACAAACACCTGGCATAAAGAATGACATCAGTGTTTAATAGGTTTGTCCCACAAGTTCAGAAATTATGGAGACATATTTAGCATCGCGTGACAAATATGAGCGCCCGCAAAATATCAGCCTAATTTAAGTAAATAGATCATCTAGATCACCTTGCTTATCATAGGACTATACGCATTATGGTAGACACGAAAACGACATTCATTACATTTTACTTTGTAGAATAGATATAATCAAATTATGATGGAAAATATAGCTCGGGATTCGAAAATGTTGGAAAAATAATCAGCTTAGGCGGCAAGTGGCCTTCTTTGATAATGTTTCTAACCTGTTCTCACCCTCGTCATACATGTACGCTGATCATATCTTAACTATCAGTCGTCTTCATTTGTACACGGATATCGAGGGTTGGACAGGAGAAAACACGTATCAAAGCGCTCCGAAATATTTATTGAAATACAGAAAAAGTGAATAGGTGTGATAAAAGTAGTTGAGGAGAGTTTTGCTTCAACTGAAATAGATCGTAAAACCGTGCCAGAAACATCAATAAAATTACGGGGGAAGAAAGAACACAAAATACCGGGCACATAAAGACATCCATCCACTATCACTATATAGTCATATATCACGTGTATACGGACAAGCATCCACTATCACTATATAGTTATATTTCACGTCTATACGGACAACCATCCACTATCGCTATGTAATTATATTTCACGTGTATAAGGACAACATCCACTATCACTATATAGTTATATTTCACGGGTATAAGGACAACATCCACTATCACTATGTAATTTTATTTCACGTGTATAAGGACAACCATCCACTATCACTATATAGTTATATATCACGGGTATAAGGACAACATCCACTATCACTATATAAATTTATTTCACGTGTATAAGGACAACATCCACTATCACTATATAGTTATTAGTTATATAGTCAGTTACTGACCCTCTACAGAACCATAGAGGGTCAGTAACTGACTATATAACGAATTTATCGCATCGAGGACCCTTTTTGCTTAAATGTTTAGTCGCTTCTTGTTTATTTCTTCCGTTGTCGTCTGCCCAAATCTCTCCATGTTGTTGTTGTGCTGTTGTCTCTCAATGTCACCGAAACGCTTAGATAAGGGGACGGCACCCACGCTAAAACAAAAGACGGTCGCTTGCGACAGCGTCTTACTAATTTTGCCTGGCATAGGGGAAGCAACTCCTATCATTTTACGATACAATGTAGCGAATGGGAATTACGGTGAACATTGTATCATTTTCGGAATATTCAGGTACCCGGTATCTGTTGTTTTAGTTTTGAAGCGGTGAGCAGTGGGCGGCCATATTGCCCTATAATGGAATCCTACTGGCCCTATATAGAAAATTAGAGGGTCACCACGTGACAGCTCTAAACCAATGGATTTTGGACATTTTTGTCCGAGGTGCGATAAAATATCACGTGTATACGGACAACCATCCACTATCACTATATAGTTATATATCACGTGTATACGGACAACCATCCACTATCACTATGTAATTATATTTCACGTGTATAAGGACAGCCATCCACTATCACTAAATAGTTATATATCACGTGTATAACGACAACATCCTCTATCATTATATAGTTATATATAACGTGTATACGGACAACCATCCACTCTCACTATATAGTTATATATCACGTGTATACGGACAACCATCCACTATCACTATGTAATTATATTTCACGGGTATAAGGACAACCATCCACTATCACTATGTAATTATATTTCATGTGTATCAGGACAGCCATCCACTATCATTATATAGTTATATATCACGTGTATAAGGACAACATCCGCTATCACTATATAGTTATATATAACGTGTATACGGACAACCATCCACTATCACTATGTAATTATATTTCACGTGTATAAGGACAACCATTCACTATCACTAGATAGTTATATATCACGTGTATACGGACAACTATCCACTATCACTATATAGTTATATATCATGTGTGTAAGGACAACCATCCACTATCACTACACAGTTATATATCACGTGTATAAGAACAACTAACTACTATCACTATGTAATTATAAATCACGTGTATAAGGACAACCATTCACTATCACTAGATAGTTATATATCACGTGTATAAGGACAACCATCCACTATCACTACACAGTTATATATCACGTGTATAAGGACAACCATCCACTATTACTATATAGTTATATATCCCCTGTATAAGGAAAACGATCCACTATTACTATAAAATTATTTATCACGTGTATAAGGACAACCATCCACTATCACTATATAGTTATATATAACGTGTATAAGGAAAACCATCCACTATTACTATAAAGTTATATATCACGTGTATAAGGACAACCATCCGCCATCACTATATAGTTTTATTTCACGTGTATAAGGACAACCATCCACTATCACTATATAGCTATATTTCAAGTGTATAAGGACAACCATCCACTGACAACCATCCACTATCGCTATGTAATTATATTTCACGTGTATAAGGACAACCATCCACTATCACTATATAGCTACATTTCACGTGTATAAGGACAACCATCCACTCTCACTATATAGTTATATATCACGTGTATAAGGACAACCATCCACTATCACTATATAGTTATATATCACATGTACAAGGACAACCATCCACTATCACTATATAGTTATATATCACATGTACAAGGACAACCATCCACTATCACTATATAGTTATATATAACGTGTATAAGAAAACCCATCCACTATTACTATAAAGTTATATATCACGTGTATAAGGACAACCATCCACTATCTCTATATAGTTATATTCTACGTGTATAAGGACAACCATCCGCTATCACTGTATAGTTATATAACACGTGTATAAGGACAACCATCCACTATCACTATATAGTTATATATCACATGTATAAGGACAACCATCCACTATCACTATATAGTTTCATATCACGTGTATAAGGACAACCATCCACTATCACTATATAGTTATATTCTACGTGTATAAGGACAACCATCCGCTATCACGGTATAGTTATATAACACGTGTATAAGGACAACCATCCACTATCACTATATAGTTATATATCACATGTACAAGGACAACCATCCACTATCACTATATAGTTTCATTTCACGTGTATAAGGACAACCATCCACTATCGGTATATAGTTATATTCCACGTGTATAAGGACAACCATCCGCTATCAATATATAGTTATATAACACTTGTATAAGGACAACCATCCACTCTCACTATACAGTTATATCACATGTATAAGGACAACCATCCACTATCACTATATAGTTTTATATCACGTGTATAAGGACAACCATCCACTCTCCCTATATAGTTATATATCACGTTATATATCACGTGTATACGTACAACCATCCACTATCGGTATATAGTTATATTCCACGTGTATAATGACAACCATCCGCTATCACTATATAGCTATATAACACTTGTATAAGTACAACCATCCGCTATCACTATATATTTATATAACTCTTGAATAAGGACACCCATCCTCTCTCACTATATAGTTATATTCCACGTGTATAAGGACACCCATCCGCTATCACTATATAGCTATATAACACTTGTATAAGGACACCCATCCACTCTCACTATATAGTTATATAACACTTGTATAAGGACAACCATCCACTCTCACTATATAGTTATATATCACATGTATAAGGACAACCATCGTCTATCACTATATAGTTTTATATCACGTGTATAAGGACAACCATCCACTATCACTATATAGTTTATATCACGTGTATTGAGTTGCGGACTTTTCCTTGTTAACACATTGATTTTTTTGTTTGAATTTAGTGTAATTAACCTTACTTACAAAAGCAAATGAATTTAGTCTGAGTGATGTGCAATTATGAACAATAGCTGGCAGTATACTATTGAATGAAGTGTGTGAAATTTTACGCTTCACGAGATTTTCTAATTAAACAGGAAATTCGTTTTTCCTCTTTTCGTGTTGAGATCATCATTACTAGGGATTAACAGACAGTAAGTATTGATGCCATGACGTCATTAGCTATATATAATACGTGCAAGAGCTTTACCATATAACGGAATCAAACACGTACATCACATGTTTCCGTACAGGTCACATTACCGAGTTTCATCGCCATTGTCACGTGGTAGTAAACAGCACTCGAAGAGTTTCCAGGAAATCACGCGGAACAGATATCCTTTAGTTCCAACAATTGATTGGGAAAAAAAAATCATTAGTGAGAGAGATTCCCTGTGGAATTGTTATCACAAATAACCATGGTATCGTTATCAAGTGTGAATCCAGATAAAAGAAGGTTTTATCTAGTAAAGCGATAGGTTTGATGATCAGAAAAGATTTCACATATGTATACTGTTCCCCTGATCGATTTACACCTGGTTAGGGGGCGGGGAGGAGGGACGGGGATATGTATACTGTTCCCCCGATGGATTTACACCTGGTTTGGGGGCGGGGAGGAGGGACGGGGGCTATGTATACTGTTCCCCGATGGATTAACACCTGGTAAGGGGGCGGGGAGAGAGAGAGACTGATGACACATACAGAAAGATATAAGGGACTGATAACAAATAAACAAATACATCAGGGACTGATGGCACATATAGAGTGACATCGGGGACTGATGACACACACAGAAAGATTACAGGAACTGATGCCACATAAAGAGAGACATCGGGGACTGATGGAACATAAAGAGAGACATCGAGGACTGATGACATAAAGATAGACATGAGGGACTGATTACACATAAAGAAAGATTACAGAAACTGATGACAC
>NW_018405673.1:23294-23447 GCF_002113885.1 Mizuhopecten yessoensis
TCTACAAAGAGAGACATCAGGGACTGATGACACATAAAGAGAGACATCGGGGACTGATGACACACAAAGAGAGACATCGGGGACTGATGACACATAAAGAAAGACATCAAGGACTGATGACTCATAAAGAGAGACATCGGGGACTGATGGCAC
>NW_018405673.1:23456-23698 GCF_002113885.1 Mizuhopecten yessoensis
GGACTGATGACACATAAAGAGAGACATCGGGGACTGATGACACATAAAGAGAGACATCAGGGACTGATTACACAGAAAGAGAGACATCGGGGACTGATGTCATACAAAGAGAGACATCAGGGACTGATGACATACAAAGAGAGACATCAGGGACTGATGACACATAAAGAGAGACATCGGGGACTGATGACACAAGGGAGACATCGGGGACTGATGACACATAAAGAGAGACATCAGGAACT
>NW_018405673.1:26157-88366 GCF_002113885.1 Mizuhopecten yessoensis
CACACATAAAGAAAGACTACAGGAACTGATTACACATAAAGAAGGACATCACAGACTGATGACACATAAAGAAAAATTACAGGAACTGATGACACATGAAGAGAGACATCAGGAACTGATGACACATGTAGAGAGACATCGGGGACTGATGACACATACAGAAAAACATCAAGGACTGATCACACACAAAGAAAGACTACAGGAACTGATTACACATAAAGAAGGACATCACAGACTGATGACACATAAAGAAAAATTACAGGAACTGATGACACATGAAGAGAGACATCAGGAACTGATGACACATGTAGAGAGACATCGGGGACTGATGACACATACAGAAAAACATCAGGGACTGATAACAAACAAAGAAAGACTACAGGAACTGATTACACATAAAGAAGGACATCACAGACTGATGACACATAAAGAAAGATTACAGGAACTGATGACACATGAAGAGAGACATCAGGAACTGATGACACATAAAGAGAAACATCAAGGACTGATGACACACACAGAAAGATTACAAGAACTGATGACACATAAAGAGGGACATCGATGACTGATGACACATAAAGAGAGACATCGGGAACTGATGACACATAAAGAGAGACATCAAGGACTGATGACACACACAGAAAGATTACAAGAACTGATGACACATAAAGAGAGAAATCAATGCCTGATGACACATAAAGAGAGACATCAGAAACTGATGACACATAAAGAAAGAGAACAGGGACTGATGACACATAAAGAGAGACATCGATGACTGATGACACATAAAGAGAGACATCAGAAACTGATGACACATAAAGAAAGAGTACAGGGACTGATGACACATAAAGAGAGACATCGGGGACTGATGACACATAAAGAGATATTACAGGAACTGATTAAGCGCATAGTAAAGACAACATAAACTGATGACACACATAGCAAACACAACAGGAAATGATGACACATATAGTAAAGACAACAGAAAGTGATGACACATATAGTAAAGACAACAGAAAATGATGACACCTATAGTAAAGACAACAGGAAATGTTGACACACATAGTAAAAACAACAGGAAATGATGACACACATAGTAAAGACAACAGGAAATGATGACACCCATAGCAAAGACAACAGGAAATGATGACACATATAGTAAAGACAACAGAAAATGACGACACCTATAGTAAAGACAACAGGAAATGTTGACACACATAGTAAAGACAACAGGAAATGTTGACACACATAGTAAAGACAACAGGAAATAATGACACACATAGTAAAGACAACAGGAAATAATGACACACATAGTAAAGACAACAGGAAATAATGACACACATAGTAAAGACAACAGGAAATAATGACACACATAGTAAAGACAACAGGAAATAATGACACACATAGTAAAGACAACAGGAAATGATGACACACATAGTAAAGACAACAGTAAATGATGACACATATAGTAAAGACAACAGAAAATGATGACATATATAGTAAAGACAACAGGAAATGATGACACATATAGTGAAGACAACAGGAAATGATAACACACATAGTAAAGACGACAGGAAATGATGACACAAATAGTACAGACAACAGGAAATGATGGCACATAAAGTAAACACAACAGGAAATGATGAGGAACTGATGACACATAAAGAGAGACATCGAGGACTGATGACATAAAGATAGACATGAGGGACTGATTACACATAAAGAGAGACATCTGGGACTGATAACACATAAAGAGAGGCATCGGGGACTGATGACATACAAAGAGAGACATCGGGGACTGATGACACACAAAGAAAGATTACAGGAACTGATCACACATAAAGAGAGACATCGATGACTGATGACACATAAAGAAAGTGTACAGGGACTGATGACACATAAAGAAAGACATCAAGGACTGATGAAACATAAAGAGGGACATCAGTGACTGATTACACACAAAGAGAGACATCGGGGACTGATTACACATAAAGAAGGACATCACAGACTGATGACACATAAAGAAAGTGTACAGGGACTGATGACACATAAAGAGAGACATCAAGGACTGATGACACATAAAGAAAGTGTACAGGGACTGATGACACATAAAGAAAGACATCAAGGACTGATCACACATCAAGAGAGACATCGGGGACTGATGACACATACAGAAAAACATCAGGGACTGATCACACATAAAGAGAGACATCAGGAACTGATTACACACAAAGAGAGACATCGGGGACTGATTACACACAAAGAGAGACATCGGGGACTGATTACACATAAAGAAGGACATCACAGACTGATGACACATAAAGAGAGACATCTGGGACTGATAACACATAAAGAGAGGCATCGGGGACTGATGACATACAAAGAGAGACATCGGGGAATGAAGACACATAAAGAGAGACATCAAGGACTGATGAAACATAAAGAGGGACATCAGGGACTGATTACACACAAAGAGAGACATCGGGGACTGATTACACATAAAGAAGGACATCACAGACTGATGACACATAAAGAAAGACATCAAGGACTGATGAAACATAAAGAGGGACATCAGGGACTGATTACACACAAAGACAGACATCGGGTACTGATGACACATAAAGAAAGTGTACAGGGACTGATGACACACACAGAAAGATTACAAGAACTGATGACACATAAAGAAAGTGTACAGGGACTGATGACACATACAGAAAAACATCAGGGACTGATAACAAACAAAGAAAGACTACAGGAACTGATTACGCATAAAGAAGGACATCACAGACTGATGACACATAAAGAAAGACATCAAGGACTGATGAAACATAAAGAGGGACATCAGGGACTGATTACACACAAAGAGAGACATCGGGGACTGATTACACACAAAGAGAGACATCGGGGAATGAAGACACATAAAGAGAGACATCAAGGACTGATCACACATAAAGAAAGACTACAGGAACTGATTACACACAAAGAGAGACATCGGGGACTGATGACACACAAAGAAAGATTACAGGAACTGATCACACATAAAGAAAGACTACAGGAACTGATTACGCATAAAGAAGGACATCACAGACTGATGACACATAAAGAAAGTGTACAGGGACTGATGACACACAAAGAGAGACATCGGGGACTGATTACACACAAAGAGAGACATCGGGGACTGATGACACACACAGAAAGATTACAAGAACTGATGACACATAAAGAGAGACATCAAGGACTGATGAAACATAAAGAGGGACATCAGTGACTGATTACACACAAAGAGAGACATCGGGGAATGAAGACACATAAAGAGAGACATCAGGGACTGATGACACATACAGAAAAACATCAGGGACTGATAACAAACAAAGAAAGACTACAGGAACTGATTACACATAAAGAAGGACATCACAGACTGATGACACATAAAGAAAGACATCAAGGACTGATGAAACATAAAGAGGGACATCAGTGACTGATTACACACAAAGACAGACATCGGGGACTGATGACACACAAAGAGAGACATCGGGGAATGAAGACACATAAAGAGAGACATCTGGGACTGATAACACATAAAGAGAGGCATCGGGGACTGATGACATACAAAGAGAGACATCGGGGAATGAAGACACATAAAGAGAGACATCAAGGACTGATGAAACATAAAGAGGGACATCAGGGACTGATTACACACAAAGAGAGACATCGGGGAATGAAGACACATAAAGAGAGACATCTGGGACTGATAACACATAAAGAGAGGCATCGGGGACTGATGACATACAAAGAGAGACATCGGGGAATGAAGACACATAAAGAGAGACATCTGGGACTGATAACACATAAAGAGAGGCATCGGGGACTGATGACATACAAAGAGAGACATCGGGGAATGAAGACACATAAAGAGAGACATCTGGGACTGATAACACATAAAGAGAGGCATCGGGGACTGATGACACACACAGAAAGATTACAAGAACTGATGACACATAAAGAGAGACATCTGGGACTGATAACACATAAAGAGAGGCATCGGGGACTGATGACATACAAAGAGAGACATCGGGGACTGATTACACATAAAGAAGGACATCACAGACTGATGACACATAAAGAGAGACATCGAGGACTGATGACATAAAGATAGACATGAGGGACTGATTACACATAAAGAAGGACATCACAGACTGATGACACATAAAGAAAGTGTACAGGGACTGATGACACATAAAGAAAGTGTACAGGGACTGATGACACACACAGAAAGATTACAAGAACTGATGACACATAAAGAAAGACATCAAGGACTGATCACACATCAAGAGAGACATCGGGGACTGATGACACATACAGAAAAACATCAGGGACTGATCACACATAAAGAGAGACATCGATGACTGATGACACATAAAGAAAGACATCAAGGACTGATCACACATCAAGAGAGACATCGGGGACTGATGACACATACAGAAAAACATCAGGGACTGATAACAAACAAAGAAAGACTACAGGAACTGATTACGCATAAAGAAGGACATCACAGACTGATGACACATAAAGAGAGACATCGGGTACTGATGACACATAAAGAGAGACATCAGGAACTGATGACACACATAGTACACATAGTAAAGACAACATGAAATGTTGACACACATAGAAAAGACAACAGGAAATGATGGCACATAAAGTAAACACAACAGGAAATGATGATGACACATAAAGAAAGACATCAAGGACTGATCACACATAAAGAAAGACTACAGGAACTGATTACGCATAAAGAAGGACATCACAGACTGATGACACATAAAGAGAGACATCAGGAACTGATGACACACATAGTAAAGACAACAGGAAATGATGACACACATAGGAAAGACAACAGTAAATGATGACACACATAGTAAAGACAACAGGAAATGTTGACACACATAGTAAAGGCAACAGGAAATGATGACACATATAGTAAAGACAACAAAAAATGATGACACATATATCAAAGGCAACAGGAAATGTTGACGAACATATGAAAGACAACAGGAAATGATGACACACATAGTAAAGACAACAGGAAATGATGACACACATAGTAAAGACAACAGGAAATGATGGCACATAAAGTAAACACAACAGGAAATGATGACACATATACAACAATAGGGACTGATCATACAAAGAAAAAAACAAAACAGGAGCTGATGAAACATTTAAGACATTTCTTTTATTAAAATAGACTCTATGGTTAACTTAGATATGAGAATTAAAAAAAAATACTTTATTAAAAATCAACCAGAAAGAATATATCAACTATAGTTGTTCAACTTTGCAATGTATGAACCGTTTGAAAGGCCTAGTACTGTTCTGAATTCCACTAATTGCAGCCATTATAACAATGTCCCAACGATACCTCATTAAATGCCACTTTGTACATTCCACGATGAAGTACGATTAAACAGTCCTCGGGGACAAAGTTAATCGACTGCCATCAACGAGCAGGCCTCGTATATACGTACATACACACAGCCCGGCGACATCCCAGCAGCAGCAGCAGCAGCAGCCGACATGTCCGTCCAGCCACACATGTAAGTCAACCTAAAATGATTTATTAATAATTCCTGTCGAGAGATATATTGCTTGTACATTGTATGTAGTATACACTTGGTGACGTGTGATAAAACCTGTATAGAAACTATGTTTTTATCATAAAAATATAAAAAAAATCACCATGAAAAAATATGATTGACGCTTGACATTGGTTGTATGTGTTTTTATGTTGTATAACAGTCTTTGATGTGTCTTGTTGATACATATATAAATTTACAGTAAAACGTTATAATGTTTCTCTTATATAAACAGTATGTTTCTCGTTTATATGATTTAAATGAAACATTAACATATTCCCCATCTTGTCATATTAATTTAAATATATATTTTGATACAGTGTTTACATTTTCTTACCACCCGTTTATATGTTTTTGTTGCTGACTATTTAAACTCCCTTATAACGCCAGATGTGTACTGTACACCTATACATGTTACCAGCAGACAGCTTACGTAGTATCACGGTGTGATGCTAAACGCCGAGAATTAAAACTACAACTGCATAATTTAGCTATGATCAGTCATAAATATGGAATGATACAAGGTAAAATGGTGGAAAAGCCCACCAGCACAATTACAGGCCCGCTACTGTGTGCCACCAGGGTAATTGCGCTGTACAGTGGTACCTGGGCAGTTGTGTGTTACAGCGACTGAGCTACATCAATGTACCTACATATGTTTGATATCAACGCTGGAGATTAAAACCAATATTTCTTGATTCTAATATCAATTAAGTAATAGTTTCCCTTTACCTACCGATATAACATACATACGTGCTCCCGATGACACCCCATTGTTACGCTCCCTCTCTACTAACAGTTCATGGGACTTGCACATTCAACAATTCAACTCTATAGTGCTAACTTTATATCAGTAGGTACATATATAAATATTTTAACAGAAAGTTGAATCAAACCATAAATCGTTATTGAAATAAGAGATGATATATTGTCCCTGGTGTGTATGGAACGTTACCAGGAACAACTTATGGTACAGCTAATCTGTACGGAAAAGTTAGAACCAAATGTAATCTAAGAATCAGTTCTAAAGTGACATTCGTACAGAATGAAATTAAGTAAAAAACCCACCAGGCTGGTACTGTTCGATATTGTATTAAAGAGCCTTGCACCACTGTCAATCCGACATGACTATAGGTTAATAATCACTTCTGTTGTAAACAAAATACAATAAACAACAGCGTATTCAGTGGAGCTAGACAAGGACTCCAACCCTGGACCTCAGAGTGTTATACCATTGAGCTACCTGGTCCTCAGATTGTTATACCATCTCTATGTCTAACTTAGCTACCTGGACCTCAGATTGTTATACCATCTCTATGTCTAACTTAGCTACCTGGACCTCAGATTGTTATACCATCTCTATGTCTAACTTAGCTACCTGGACCTCAGATTGTTATACCATCTCCCTGTCTACCTGAGCTACCTGGTGCTCAGGTTGTTATTCCATCTCTCTGTCTAACTGAGCTGCCTGGTGCTCAGGTTGTTATCCCATCTCTCTATCTAACTGAGTTACCTGCTCCTTAGATTGTTATAACATCTCTCTATCTAACTGAGCTACCTGGCCCTCAGAGTGTTATACCATCTCTCTGTCTACCTGAGCTACCTGGTGCTCAGGTTGTTATACCACCTCTCTATCTAACTGAGCTACCTGGTCATAAGATTGGTATACCATCTCTCTGTCTAACAGAGCTACCTGGTCCTCAGATTGGTATACCATCTCTCTATCTAACTCAGCTACCTGTACCTCAGATTGTTATACCATCTCCCTGTCTACCTGAGCTACCTGGTGCTCAGGTTGTTATGCCATCTCTCTGTCTAACTGAGCTGCCTGGTGCTCAGGTTGTTATACCATCTCTCTGTCTAACTGAGCTTCCTGGTCCTAAGATTGGTATACCATCTCTCTATCTAACTTAGCTACCTGGTCCTTAGATTGTTATACCAC
Source organism: Mizuhopecten yessoensis (assembly GCF_002113885.1). Lineage (NCBI taxonomy): Eukaryota > Metazoa > Mollusca > Bivalvia > Pectinida > Pectinidae > Mizuhopecten > Mizuhopecten yessoensis. The sequence continues at coordinate 33,736 of NW_018405673.1, forward strand.
CTCTCTATCTAACTGAGCTACCTGGCCCTCAGATTGTTATACCATCTCTATGTCTAACTTAGCTACCTGGACCTCAGATTGTTATACCATCTCCCTGTCTACCTGAGCTACCTGGTGCTCAGGTTGTTACACCATCTCTCTATCTAACTCAGCTACCTGGACCTCAGAGTGTTATACCATTGAGCTACCTGATACTCAGATTGTTATACCATCTCTATGTCTAACTTAGCTACCTGGACCTCAGATTGTTATACCATCTCTATGTCTAACTTAGCTACCTGGACCTCAGATTGTTATACCATCTCTCTGTCTAACTGAGCTACCTGGTCCTCAGATTGTTATACCATCTCTCTGTCTAACTGAGCGACCTGGTGCTCAGGTTGTTATACCATCTCTCTGTCTAACTGAGCTACCTGGTCCTAAGATTGGTATACCATCTCTCTGTCTAACTGAGCTACCTGGTCCTCAGATTGTTATACCATCTCTCTGTCTAACTGAGCTATTGGTCCTCAGATTGGTATACCATCTCTTTATCTAACTGAGCTACCTGGTCCTCAGATTGTTATACCATCTCTCTATCTACCTGGGCTACCTGGTCCTCAGATTGGTATACCATCTCTCTATCTAACTGAGCTCCCTGGTCCTCATATTGTTATACCATCTCTCTGTCTAACTGAGCTACCTGGTCCTCAGATTGTTATACCATCTCTCTATCTAACTGAGCTACCTGGTCCTCATATTGTTATACCATCTCTCTGTCTAACTGAGCTACCTGGACCTCAGATTGGTATACCATCTCTCTATCTAACTGAGCTACCTGGTCCACAGATTGTTATACCATCTCTCTGTCTAACTGAGCTACCTGAACCTCAGATTGTTATACCATCTCTCTGTCTATCTGAGCTACCTGGTCCTCAGATTATTAAACCATCTCTCTGTCTAACTTAGCTACCTGGTAAAAGGGCGTGTCCTGGTTCTCAGAGTGTTATACCATCTCTCTATCTAACTGAGGTACCTGGTCCTCATATTGTTATACCATCTCTCTGTCTAACTGAGCTATTGGTCCTCAGATTGGTATACCATCTCTTTATCTAACTGAGCTACCTGGTCCTCAGAGTGTTATACCAACTCTCTGTCTAACTGAGCTACCTGGTCCTCAGATTATTAAACCATCTCTCTGTCTAACTTAGCTACCTGGTAAAAGGGCGTGCCCTGGTCCTCAGAGTGTTATACCATCTCTCTCTCTAACTGAGATACCTGGACCTCAGAGTGTTATACCAACTCTCTATCTAACTGAGCTACCTGGACCTCAGATTGGTATCCCATCTCTCTATCTAACTGAGCTACCTGGACGTCAGATTGTTATACCATCTCTCTATCTAACTGAGGTACCTGGTCCTCATATTGTTATACCATCTCTCTGTCTAACTGAGCTATTGGTCCTCAGATTGGTATACCATCTCTTTATCTAACTGAGCTACCTGGTCCTCAGAGTGTTATACCATCTCTCTGTCTAACTGAGCTATTGGTCCTCAGATTGGTATACCATCTCTTTATCTAACTGAGCTACCTGGTCCTCAGAGTGTTATACCATCTCTCTGTCTAACTGAGCTACCTGGACCTCAGATTGTTATACCATCTCTCTATCTAACTTAGCTACCTGGCAAAAGGGCGTGTCCTGGTCCTCAGAGTGTTATACCATCTCTCTATCTAACTGAGCTTCCTGGACCTCAGAGTGTTATACCATCTCTCTATCTAACTGAGCTACCTGAGTGGATGAATGGGACAGGGATCCTCAACAGTTTGTTAACTCGTTTGACGTTATATTGTATGTTCCGCGGCTGATTTTCTGTAATTAACAATGGACGCACCGCCATCGATCACGTATCAGGTACTCACTCCAGATGTCCGGGTAATACATCCATGTACCTTTTTTGTTACAGCTATAGGCAGGTGTATCGATTAGTGGATAGAAAAATCATATTCTGTATTAAAGGCGATTTCTCTTTAGCATCACATGTATTTACATAATAACCGTTTCTTCTTTAAATGAATCTATCAACTCAAAATTACAAGGCTGTAGTGTGTTTCTATCGTAAATGCAAAGTCATGAAGGTCAAGGTCAGATATCGTCATAATTGTCAATATATATAAGATAGCGTCAGATTCATCAACGTGAGATAGCTTCTAACTCGTCAAGGTGAGTTAGTGTCAGACTCGTCAAGTACATTATATTATAGAACGTCAGACACGTCCGCGTCAGAGATTCAGTACGAGCACGGACTTAGATCTAATCTAATTCCGTGGTAAGACAGTGAGACTCATCCATATGAGAAAGCGCCAGACTTGTCAATGTGAGACAATATTAAACCCGTCCACCTAAGAAAGTCAAGGTAAGATAGCTTCTAACTAATCAAGCTGAGTTAGTGTCAGAAACGCCCACGTGAGATATCTTGGACTCGTCAATGCGAGAAAGCCACACAAATCGTCTAAGTGAGGAAGCGTCAGACTCGTCCATGTAAGAGAGTGGAATGAGAGAGTGTAAGACTCGTCGATATGAGAAAGCGTCCGCCTGGACAACGTGAGATAGCGTCCGCCTGTACAACGTGAGATAGCGTCCGCCTGGACAACGTGAGATAGCGTTCGCCTGGACAGCGTGAGATAGTGTCCGCCTGGACAACGTGAGATAGCGTCCGCCTGTACAACGTGAGATAGCGTCCGCCTGGACAACGTGAGATAGCGTCCGACTGTACAATGTGAGATAGTGTCCGTTAGGACAAGGTGAGATAGCGCCATTCTGGACAACGTGAGAAAGCGTACGCCTGGACAACGTGAGATAGCTCCGTCTGGACACTGTGAGATAGCGTCCGTCTGGACAACGTGAGATAGCGTCCGTCAGGACAACGTGAGATTACGTCCCCCTGGACAACGTGAGATAGTGTCCGTTAGGACAAGGTGAGATAGCGTCCGCCTTGACAACGTGAGAAAGCGTCCGCCTTGACAACGTGAAATAGCGTCCGTCTGGGCAACGTGAGATAGCGGCCGCCTGGACAACGTGATATAACGTCCGTCTGGACAACGTGAGAAAGCGTCCATCAGGACAACGTGAGATAGCGTCCATCAGGACAACGTGAGATAGCGTCCGCCTTGACAACGTGAGATATCGTCCATCAGGACAACGTGAGATTGCGTCCCCCTGGACAACGTGAGATAGTGTTCGCCTGGACAACGTGAGATAGTGTCCGCCTGGACAACGTGAGATAGCGTCCGCCTTGACAACGTGAGATAGCATCCGCCTTGACAACGTGAGATAGCGTCCGTCTGGCAACGTGAGATAGCGTCCGCCTGGACAACGTGAGATAGCGTCCGCCTTGACAACGTGAGATAGCGTCCGTCTGGACAACGTGAGATAGCGTCCGCCTGGACAACGTGAGAAAGCGTCCGTCAGGACAACGTGATATAGCGTCCGCCTGGACAACATGAGATAGTGTCCTTCTTGACAACGTGAGAAAGCGTCCGCCTGGACAACGTGAGATAGCGTCAGTCAGGACAACGCGATTTAGCGTCCGTCTGGACAACGTGATGTAGCGTCCGTCAGGACAACGTGAGATAGCGTCCGTCAGGACAACGTGAGATAGCGTCCGCCTTGACAACGTGAGATAGCGTCCGTCTGGACAACGTGAGATAGTGTCCGCCTTGACAACATGGGATAGCGTCCGCCTTGACAACGTGAGATAGCGTCCGCCTGGACAGCGTGAGATAGAGTCCGCCTGGACAACGTGAGATAGCGTCCGCCTGGACAACGTGAGATAGCGTCCGACTGTACAATGTGAGATAGTGTCCGTTAGGACAAGGTGAGATAGCGCCCGTCTGGACAACGTGAGAAAGCGTACGACTGGACAACGTGAGATAGCTCCGTCTGGACACTGTGAGATAGCGTCCGTCTGGACAACGTGAGATAGCGTCCGTCAGGACAACGTGAGATTGCGTCCCCCTGGACAACGTGAGATAGTGTCCGTTAGGACAAGGTGAGATAGCGTCCGCCTTGACAACGTGAGAAAGCGTCCGCCTTGACAACGTGAAATAGCGTCCGTCTGGGCAACGTGAGATAGCGGCCGCCTGGACAACGTGATATAGCGTCCGTCTGGACAACGTGAGAAAGCGTCCATCAGGACAACGTGAGATAGCGTCCGCCTTGACAACGTGAGATAGCGTCCGTCTGGGCAACGTGAGATAGCGTCCATCAGGTCAACGTGAGATTGCGTCCCCCTGGACAACGTGAGATAGTGTTCGCCTGGACAACGTGAGATAGTGTCCGCCTGGACAACGTGAGATAGCGTCCGCCTTGACAACGTGAGATAGCATCCGCCTTGACAACGTGAGATAACGTCCGTCTGGCAACGTGAGATAGCGTCCGCCTGGACAACGTGAGATAGCGTCCGCCTGGACAACGTGAGATAGCTCCCTCTTGACATCGTGAGTTAGCGTCCGCCTGGACAACGTGAGAAAGCGTCCGTCAGGACAACGTGAGATAGCGTCCGTCAGGAAAACGTGATATAGCGTCAGTCAGGACAACGTGAGATAGCGTCCGTCTGGACCACGTGATTTAGCGTCCGTCTTGACAACGTGATATAGCGTCCGTCAGGACAATGTGAGATAGCGTCCGTCAGGACAACGTGAGATAGCGTCCGTCAGGACAACGTGAGATAGCGTCCGTCTGGACAACGTGATATAGCGTCCGTCTGGACAACGTGAGATAGCGTCCGTTAGGACAACGTGAGATAGCGTCCGTCAGGAAAACGTGAGATAACGTCCCCGTGGACAACGTGAGATAGCGTCCCCGTGGACAACGTGAGATAGTGTCCGCCTGGACAACGTGAGCTAGCGTCCGGCAGGACAATGTGAGATAGCGTATGTTGGTTATGAAGCACAAAGGTAAATGCCTATTGCTTAATAAAGATATGTACATTGTACTTACATGTTTGATTATTAAAATGTTCCAGACAGGAAACCCCGCCGGATTACGAGGAGGTGGTGGCCGAGGAACAAGCCAGTAATCTAAGGAGGCAGAAACCATCAGGTACATATTTTGATTATAATGGGCAAACCATGGGTTATAATGGCCAAACCATGGGTTATGATGGGTAAATCATGGGTTATAATGGGCAAACCATGGGTTATAATCGGCAAACAAAGGGCTATAATGAGCAAACCATGGGTTATAATGGGCAAACCATGGGTTATAATCGGCAAACAAAGGGCTATAATGGGCAAACCATGGGTTATAATGGGCAAACCATGGGTTATAATGGGCAAACAATGGGCTATAATGGGCAAACCATGGGTTATAATCGGCAAACAAAGGGTTATAATGGGCAAACAATGGGTTATAATGGACAAACCTTGGTTTATAATGGGCAAACAATGGGCTATAATGGGCAAACAAGGGGCTATAATGGGCAAACCATGGGTTATAATCGGCAAACAATGGGCTATAATGGGCAAACAATGGGCTTAAATCGGCAAACCATGGGTAATAATCGGCAAACAATGGGCTATAATGGGCAAACAATGGGCTATAATGGGCAAACCATGGGTTATAATCGCCAACAAAGGGTCATAATGGGCAAACCATGGGTTATAATGGGCAAACAAATGGCTATAATGTGCAAATCATGGGTTATAATGGGCAAACCATGGGTTATAATGGGCAAACAATGGGCTATAATGGGCAAACCATGGGTTATAGAAACTTCGTATCGTTGTGTTCACTAGGCACTAGAAAATAGCATTTAAATATGATGATAAATATACATTGTGATTACATGTTATATGAATTAAGCTCATGTCTCTTGGATTTTTAATATGCTAAAATTTGAGACAAGGTGACTCCGAGGTGAATAGTTTAACGTGACCGACTGGTCCCTTTGTCTAGCGATGACCGACTGGTCCCTTTGTCTAGCTATGACCGATTGGTCCCTTTGTCTAGCTATGACCGACTGGTCCCTTTGTCTAAGCTATGACCGACTGGTCCCTTTGTCTAGCTATGACCGACTGGTCCCGTTGTCTAGCTATGACCGCCTGGTCCCTTTGTCTAGCTATGCCCGACTGGTCCCTTTGTCTAGCTATGACCGCCTGGTCCCTTTGTCTAGCTATGCCCGACTGGTCCCTTTGTCTAAGCTATGACCGTCTGGTCTCTTTGTCTAGCTATGACCGACTGGTCCCTCTGTCAAGCTATGACCGACTGGTCCCTTTGTCTAGTTATGACCGACTGGTCCCTTTGTCTAGCGATGACCGACGGGTCCCTTTGTCTAGCTATGACCGACTGGGCCCTTTGTGTAGCTATGACCGACTGGTCCCGTTGCCTAGCTATGACCGACTGGTCCCATTGTCTAGCTATGACCGACTGGTCCCGTTGTGTAGCTATGACCGACTGGTCCCGTTGCCTAGCTATGACCGACTGGTCCCATTGTCTAGCTATGACCGACTGGTCCCTTTTTCTAAGCTATGACCGACTGGTCCCTTTGTCTAGCGATGACCGACGGGTCCCTTTGTCTAGCTATGACCGACTGGCCCCTTTATCTCGCTATGACCGACTGGTCCCATTGTCTAGCTATGACCGACTGGGCCCTTTGTCTAGCTATGACCGACTGGTCCTTTTGTCTAGCTATGACCGACTGGTCCTTTTGTCTAGCTATGACCGACTGGGGGCATGGTCTAGCTATGACCGACTGGTCCCTTTGTCTAGCTATGACCGACTGGTCCCTTTGTCTAGCTATGGGACCAGTCGGTCATAGTTAGACAAAGGGACCAGTCGGTCTTGAAATGTTGCAATACGTTTCATACGTACATTGTTTGTGTTTAAAGTACAACTTTGATAGGTCATATTTCCAAAGTGATGAATCTTATTGAAAATAAAGTAATATTTTCGTAAAGTTGATTGATACGATAACAGCTAAACGAGATTTTTGTTAAAAGCAGAAAGCAATGTTTAATTAATATTTATTTTGAATTCCTAATCTCTTGATTTCAAAACCTGTTGGACACACACAGCAGTTGTCATTGTGAGATGAAACCTCCAACCCAGTCTGTAGTTGAAGGATTAAAGCAGCAACCAATGTTTTATTAGTCCCCTACCGGGAAACCGGGGGGACTATAGTTTTCCCCTCCGTCTGTCCGTGGGTCCGTCCGTCTGTCTGTCTGTGCGTCTGTGCGTCCGTCCGTCTGTCCGTCTGTCCGTCTGTCCGTCTGTCCGAAGAAGTTTGTCAGCACTCTAGAGCCTTCATTCTTTCATGGATTTTAATCAAACTTTACACACATGTAAAGAATTAAAATATCTTCAACAAGTTCGAGTTTCAAGGTCATCGGATCAAGGTCAAGGTCATTATTACTATAAATAGAAAAACTTTGTCAGCACTCTAGCGTCTTCATTCTTTCTTGGTTTTTAATCAAACTTCACACAGTCATAAAGAATTAAAATATCTTCGACAAGTTCGAGTTTCAAGGTCATCGGATCAAGGTCAAGGTCACTATTACTATAAATAGAAAATCTTTGTCAGCACTCTAGCGTCTTCATTCTTTCTTGGATTTTAATCAAACTTCACACACTCATAAAGAATTAAAATATCTTTGACAAGTTCGAGTTTCAAGGTCATCGGATCAAGGTCAAGGTCACTGTTACTATAAATAGAAAATCTTTGTCAGCACTCTAGTGTCTTCATTCTTTCATGGATTTTAATCAAACTGCACACACTCATAAAGAATTAAAATATCTTCGACAAGTTTGAGTTGGACAGGTTCGAGTTTTAAGGTCAAATGGTCAAGGTCACAGTTACTATAAATAGAAAATTTTATTTAACATTCTTCCTTGCCTGTTTATCAAACTTCACACACTTGTAAAGATACCTTTACAATCAACAAATAAGATTTCTTAGTATTTTTATTCCCTTACCGGTGAAACTGGGTGGGGGTGGCAGGGAGGGAGAAGAAAACAAGAATACCTAAAGTTTTCCTCGCTGTCTGTCCGAAGAAGTTTGTCAGCACTCTTGCGCCTTCATTCTTTCCTAGTTTTTAATCAAACTTCACATTATTGTAAAGAATTTAAATATCTTGGACAATTTCAAGGTAATCGGGGCAAGACAAGGTCACTATTACTATTTTAGAAAATCTTTGTCAGCACTCTAGTGCCTCATTCTTTCATGGATTTTAGTCAAACTTCACATTATTGTAAAAAAATTCAATATATTGGACAAGTTCAAGTTTCAAGGTCCTCGGATCTAGGTTGAGGTCACTGTTGCATCTTAATAGATTGCGGGGGCCGGTAGGGGACATGTATTGCTTCAGCAATACTCAGTATGCTTGTTAATATTTATTTTGAGTTTCCAATCTTCCTGATGTCACTTAAATGTTGGACACGCATTAGTTATCAACCCGGGTGAGAGCTTTATAGCATGCCACGATTGCTCCACGATCAATCTCGTATTTACACTTGGGTCGATAGAGTTGTGAAATGTCCTCGGAACGATACAATGTCATCAATAGACTAACAAATAAATATGTTTTTACCTGGCTACTCGGAATGTATCGGTGATTTTCCTATGATGTAGGTTATCAATCGATTGATCGCAGTCATTGCGTTGTGAACAGACGACGAAGCTTCAGGTTGTACGGCTATACGGGCAGATATTGACATCAGAAGGTTTCTGTTACCGTATGGAGCGTGGGGCAGACACAAACAAATACTCTCGTATGGAGCGTGGGGCAGACACAAACAAATACTCTCGTATGGAGCGTGGTAGGGCAGGCACAAACAAATACTCGCGTATAGAGCGTGGTAGGGCAGACACAAACAAATACTAGCGTATGGAGCGTGGTAGGGCAGACACAAACAAATACTTGCGTATAGAGCGTGGTAGGGCAGACACAAACAAATACTCGCGTATGGAGCGTGGTAGGGCAGACACAAACAAATACTAGCGTATACAGCGTGGTAGGGCAGACACAAACAAATACTCTCGTATGGAGTGTGGTAGGGCAGACACAAACAAATACTAGCGTATGAAGCGTGGGGCAGACACAAACAAATAATCGCGTATGAAGCGTGGTAGGGCAGACACGAACAAATACTAGCGTATGAAGCGTGGGGCAGACACAAAAAAATACTAGCGTATACAGCGCGGTAGGGCAGACACAAACAAATCCTTGCGTATGGAGCGTGGTAGGTCAGGCACAAACAAATACTCTCGTATGGGGCGTGGGGCAGACACAAAAAAATCCTAGCGTATAAAGCGTGGTAGGGCAGACCCAAACACATACTAGCGTATGGAGCGTGGTAGTGCAGAGACAAACAAATACTCGCGTATACAGCGTGGTAGGGCAGACTCAAACAAATACTCTCGTATGGAGCGTGATAGGTCAGGCACAAACAAATACTAGCATATACAGCGTGGTAGGGCACACACAAACAAATACTCTCGTATGGGGCGTGGGGCAGACACAAAAAAATACTAGCGTGTAAAGCGTGGTAGGGCAGACCCAAACACATACTAGCGTATGGAGCGTCAGGCAGACACAAACAAATAATCGCGTATGAAGCGTGGTAGGGCAGAAACAAACAAATACTCGAGTATGGAGCGTGGTAGGGCTGACACAAACAAATACTAGCGGATGGAGCGTGGTAGGGCAGCAACAAACAAATACTAGCGTAGACAGCGTGGTAGGGCAGACACAAACAAATACTCGCGTATGGAGCGTGATAGGTCAGGCACAAACAAATACTAGCGTATGGAGCGTGGGGCAGACACAAAAAAATACTAGCGTATAAAGCGTGGTAGGGCAGACACAAACAAATACTCGCGTATGAAGCGTGGTAGGGCAGACACAAACAAATACTAGCGTATGGAGCGTGGTAGGGCAGACACAAACAAATACTGTCGTATGAAGCGTGGGGCAGACACAAACAAATACTAGCGTATAGAGCGTGGTAGGGCAGACACAAATAAATACTAGCGTATGGAGCGTGGGGCAGACACAAACAAATACTAGCGTATGAAGCGTGGGGCAGACACAAACAAATACTAGCGTATGTTAGAATTCAATAATACGTCTTGGTTGATTTGATATCCACAGGTCAAATGCTGACGACAAACCTAGATTACAGGGATTCGAGAAATGCCGGTTGTTGAAGACTATAGAAAACTGTTCTGGTCTACAACATAACGTCTATGTCCTAGTTCCCAGTGTGATATGAACATCGAGGGTTTACGATCACTAGTTTTGAGGGTGGATGCTTATTAGTGTGCCTTGTTTTGTCTCTACCCCGATTTTCTCTTTGATTAAGCGGTATCACTTGTTTATAACTTTAGACCTATTTTTATCGCTTTCGAGTTCGAATAACGTTTTTTTAATACTTTTGTATTTTTGCAGCTTTTATGTCAAAATGGTTGAAAGGGTCGAGAAATAATTATGACTGTTTTTATAGATTCTAATTATTGTCGTTTACTCAAACCGTAATATATGTCCGGTGCATTGCGTGCATAAATGAATAAATAAAAACGAAGTTGCGTTTTGTTAATGTTATTTATTAGATAAAAAGTTAAAAACAAGCAAATAACGAAAATTACATGATTATCTCCCTCAGATAACGTCAATGTAGCATATGAGCCGGACATTGACAGAATCGAGGTGGCAATAGAGGCGGAGGAGGGAGATAAGGAGGGTCGCCATACAGAAAAAACAGCAGCAGCAACAGCCTCAGTTACTCCGCCAACTGTGACCAGTGTCGAGAAGGTCTCGGACAGCCGAGCAGTGGAGCCGCTGACCCCTCAGGAGGAAAAAATGTTATCCGTGGTATGTGTGGCGTCCTTGTTGAATATTCATAACAATCATGGATGTTGTTTCTGATTTATGTTGTAATACCTACTGAATTGGAACTGATAAAAGCATTATATGGGCACATTTTTACGTTTCAACACATGGTACCGGTATATACATACACTAGTAATAAGTAACAAGTGCTTATTCTGGTTATACCGAAACAGTTTATATAGATAGATTTGATTTGAAATAAAACAATCAGTGCATATGCATAGGTAACTCATTTTCAATATTTTTCATTTTGGACGAAAAAGCAGCAATGCCCATTGTTAAACCATGTCGGAGTTGTTCGACCTAACAACACAAAGTATTAACATAAACTGCACCAGTCCGTGTTGTTATCACAAAAATGAATGTAAAGGATGATTGTTTTTCAGCAAATATAATTGTTGGTGGACCAAAGTTGCTGAAACAGTCATTGCTAAAATGACAGAAAGTTCTGGAAGTATCTAATAATTAATCACACGACGTGGCGCCCTGGTCGCTGTTCTAACTTTTTATTGTTTCTTTCAGCTTCGGGACGTTGCTCAGAAATGTACCAACGCTAATCCATTGAAAAGACCAAGCGCGGAGCAAGTGTTGAAAATGCTACAGGTCATCAACCCTTACCCAGACGATTATGACGAGGACGCAGACGACGACGAAGATGACGATGTGGAGGTGAAATATAAGGTCAGCGATGATTACGACACGAAGAACACGAGTGAAATAACACTGTCGTCATCCTAAGTACTGTCACATCGGGTATCCTCCTACTGTTTCCTCCGACTGTTTCCTCCGACTGTTTCCTCACACTGTTTCCTCCGAATGTTTCCTCCGACTGTTCCTCACACTTCACAGGGGCAGTGAGTTCACAGTTTTGCTAGATAACCTTCTAGAGAAAACAGCTCACACGCGCTATTATTCTGAAATCGTCTATATCGCGTCATCATTTTATGAACTGTAACAGGGTAGCGTCATCAATTTTGTCAAATATTTCGCGCCCCTTGCTGATGGCAATTGCTTTGGGTTTACCATGCATTACAACAGGTATTATAGGAAAGTATGGGAGAATAATTTACAATCACTCCGGCGGAGAAACCATTTTCTATATCACACAGAGGAATCGTTTTTATTGCTTGTCGTCTGTAATAATATTTTATTGCTAGTGGTATGTATTGTATTAGTATATTGGCATTTTGTAAACGTTCTTTATATTTATATAAAGAGGGCTTTAATAAATATGCCTGTTGTCCAATTTCGTCTGGAAATCATTCTGAAATGAAAAATCAGATATAAGTTAACGTCGTGTTTTTACAGATATCATCATTTATGTACTTCTTTGATTGATTTTACCGTATTGCAGTTGTACGAAATCCAAGTACTTTAAACAGAAAATAAACAGAAACCCCAGGGCTGAAACTAGAGACATCATGTACCATGGTAGTTCAGTTTATCAACAGGAATACCTTGCTAAGGGAAGCAACTCTTAATCATAAAACTACCTACATGTAATACAAGGGAGAAATTTCAAAGTCCAAAGTTGGTTCTGACGTGGAGCTCTTCTCTGCGATTATAACTGCTGTACATGTAGTGGTCCCCTTAACTTTGAAGGTTTTATTCTGGATGGTTTCCGTTACTGCCTGCTTTAATTGTCGTGTATAGAATATGTAGCCAAGATTTTTGTTTTCAACGGCAGGGGCGTATCCAAGCGAGAGGTCTTTAGGCAAGGATTTTTTTTATTTCCTTATGTCTTTAATGTCAAAGACCTCCTCATGACTGACGAAATCTTCAGCTTTGAGAACCCACTTTTCATAATCTATTGTATGTAGTAATGCATTAAAAACTATAAGACAATCAGCCATGTTTCTGTCGTTAAATGTCATTTTCTCATAAGATGAGCTCGTCAAACGTGATATTTTGTGTTGAAGTTATGGCAGATCTCGGGGTTTTTCATTTTTTTCTGTCATTTCACTTCAGTTCCATACATCAACAAACCGCTAATGTCAGGGTCATTTTAACTTGTCTCAAACATCAAAACCACAAGCAAACGTGCTTTTTTGTCAGAGAAAGCAAGCAACTGTCGATGTATTTACCTTGGTATATTATTTATAAAATATTTAAGTTGCTAAACTGTTTTGTCCTAAGTTTATGTATCTATTTTTGTTGTAATTCATTACTCAGATCAATCTTAACGAGTGTATATCACACCTCTATGATTGTCAAACATATGTTTGCATTCCGATAAAACTGCGTGAAGAGCCTTACTAACCCCAGTATGTTTTCGTTAACGACTGTAAGTGTTCACCTTTGTTCTCATTTGTTTTGGATACATAGCTTCGTGACGATTTGAGCAATAGTTTCTTTAACTGTTTTTTGGGTGTTTTTTCACATTATTTGGTGATATTATTTGAGGCTGCGTTTAATTTGATAATTGCTAATTCCATCATTTCTAAAAAGAAGAAGAAAGTATACCGACTGAAAATTCGTTTTTTCATCATGCCATTTTATGTAATGAACCCGTAAGTTGAAAGTGCATATTTCATCTTTTGTAGAAGGTTGTAAATGTGACTATTTTATATTTCCTATTACATTTGTATGTATCATATATGTTCTTTTTATGTAATAAATATTGTTAAAATGTGTTAAGATTTGTTTCAACTTTATGCAGAAACAATGCACGTTCGTGTGTATCCGCAACCCCTCGCACTTTATCTGTCTGTATCGTGTGTATCCACAACCCCTCGCACTTTATCTGATTGTATAGTATATGCATATGCATTTAAAACGAGGATGCGGTGCAGGAGAGGTAACTCTACAAGTTTGTAATAATTTTTGATCTCTCTTGTACGGGAGGAGCGATTGTGTGTTGTTGCTGGGTTTTGTCGGGATGGCAATACTACAGAATATTTCAACATCTTGACTTCAGATGACTCAGTAAAATCGTCGTTACATCGCCATCTTCAGTTGTAGCTAATTGATTTTTGCTGTGAAAGTTTTAAATATTTAATATCATGAACAAAAGGAAACAAAGTGAAAAATAATACAATGTTGGTATTGAAAAACTTAATACCTGTATAATAACATACAACAAATACATTAGAACAAAGGTAGCACAACGACCGTCTTCTTTTTCGTCTAACATTAACACTTCATCAATTTCAAAAAGACCATGTTCTAACAATTCCTACAATATATATTTAAATTGATAACAATTTTGTTTCCCGATATTTTCATGATCGACCCAGCAACCATATTTTTAATATGTAGGTAAATAGCTTTCTCACGCCCGAAGTATGGTTTTAAAGAGTGTTTAAAGATTGCTTAAAACTAGGACGTTTTAGCCGTTGACAGTTTGGAGGGTGGCAGATAAGCCCGAGCTTCGTATGGTCCTGACACCAGAATTACATATTTGGATATATGTCAGGTGGTCTTGTCTGGGCTTACACCAGGTATATCTGACAGAATGGCAAAGTCTGGTGTCAGGGCAAGAGAAAAGCCCACACTGGAAATCTTAATTGCTTTTCGGAGACCTTTAATTTTAAAATTATAAATTTCACCAAAATTCACATTTAATTTACAATTGGTTTTTTTGACCGATAGTGCAAACGAAAAACGAATCCTGGTCGTCTTGGTAAAAGGCTAGGGCTCTTACTGTACTACCAGAACCGACCCCATATTTTAACGTTTAAATAATTTGTTTCTTCTACTTATTCTGGCGTTTTTTTTATAATTTCGATGCCCCACTTCTAATGATACAATGGGCCGGTATTTCTGAAACCGTTTTCCTGCTCAAAATCATGTTCTGTGATGAAGCCCAATTTTCGTATTCTGTCGATAAATTAATGAAAAAAAATCATTTTGTAGAAGACTTGGAAGAATCTCAGAGTAACTTAAACCCGAAGGTCGTTTAAATGTTCACACTTGACGTTTAAATGTTCACACTTGACGTTTAAATGTTCACACCTGACGTTTAAATGTTCACACTTGACGTTTTGGCCGTGTCACATAATTCAAGAGAGAAAAATGATTGAGCAGAGAATCGAATTTCTTTGTCTGCACTGTCGTTATTTCTTCTTTGCTAATATACTTATAAGTGTATACAGAGATAAACAGTTGTAAATGTCCATGTGACGGTAAAAATATAAATAAAACACGAAGACTAGTATATTCGGCTAGTAGTATAGCGCTTTCGCCCATCTTGGGGCTCTTCAGGCGATTTTTTAGTCGATTATACTAGTCTTCGTGTTTTGTTATATTCATTTTAGTATATTACACACACACATATATATATATATATAAATGATTTGATAGGAACTGATAGCGTTTACCGACTCCCATTAATATTTACTCTATCGTTACACCCGACTGCCTGTTCGTGCTGAGACGATATGACTCCAACTGATGATGGTCCGGCTGTTGTTACATTTCACACGTAAGCTGATTGTTAAGCTTTTGAAGTCAAGGTCGACCATGCATCGATTTAAAATGATGCAACATTTCAACATTAGATCGCCAAAATCTTATATCAAATATGTACTTCATGGTGTAACATGTATACGTTTCTGAGACAAAATATTGAGTACAAATGTATTCAAGGGACAGTTGTAGACATATTTGATACCAAAATAATTAAAAAAGAACAAGCATCAGTATTTCACTCATTTAATCGATAAACAAGTAAACGGATCAATATCAAGCTTTTGAGTAACAACAGTTACTACAGCAAATACATAAATAAACATTACATACACAATAATCCACGCTTTTATGTAGAAATAATCCACCAGACATTGGATGACGCCGCGTCATTGTTACCAGCACAGTATAACTGAAAATGGCGATGTAACGACGATTTTACTGAGTCATCTTAAGTCAAGATGTACAATCATCAGTATATGTATCGGAAACATTTCCTGCAAAAATATTCAACCAAAACTTTATTTAAAAGAACAAAAAGAAAAAATATTAATCAATATACAAATCAATATAAGAAATTCATAAAATATTTTATGATTTTAATCATTCTCATAGTCATAGTAACAAAAAGAGTTAAACACAGGAAATGATTCAACCATGTCTATAGTAGATGGTTTGAATGGAATAACAGCAATGCATGAATCAGTGGTTACTTTTGTCAGGTTTTCACAAAACTGTCAACTTTTTTGCCCCAAAAATAATAACCAGAACCATTTATTTAATTGCCATTAAGTCACATTTTGTGAAATTGGTGACAATTGGCGTAAACCCTGATATTCACCTCTTTCAAACAATACAGGGTAAGTGCTAATTAGTACATGAAACTTGTACTCACCGTGTTGAAACATTTAATATTTCTCCACAATAAAAGTCTATCAACAGTCGAGGTAAACTTATTTTATCTCCTTATGGTAAACATGATATACACTGACCCTACTGGAGTGACTTAGTAACCCCCAGGTTTGCTCTTCTGAAAAATTTGGACAAGAAAGTCATGTGTATTTATTAATATAGTAGTTAACCTATCCAGTTTACAGTAATAATTGTAATGCCTCCTGCTGCAGACACACAAATATAAATGCTTTCATACCTTAACGTTCAAGTGGTGAAACTACTACTTCTGTTAAGAAATGGAGTGTTTTGGGCCTTTCTCTTTAAAACAAAGGTCAGACGTAATAATAAAACAAAAACAAAAACGAAAACGTTGCGATGATGTCGAAGCTCAACTTACGAAATATATTTTGGAGCATCATTATAAGGTTATTTTTTTTTGAAAATCGCTAGGTTCTAAAATAACAAGTCTTTACCGTGTCTATTTATATGACATTTATCAACATAAATGGATTGTTTTGGTGAAATACTATCTTCAAGCGAAAATAGCTAATATTGAGACAGAAACCGGGGGCTTAATTCATGAAAAAAACCCACCAACATTTTGTCCATGATGTTGAAGGATTATGAAGAGTCTTTTGGCCGAGCACTGTCGTCAGTGTTTACACCTGACTTTGTGACCGTTTTACATGATTAGTGCGAGTCACAAGTTGGCTTGAGCACATAATTCATGCTTGAGGATGAGGACGGTTTCATGATTACGTGCCCTGGCCATCCTTCTCACACCTACCATGAAGAACGATGGTTCACTTCTCATCTGTCAATTGAAGCATCAAATTATCATACATCCCATCAATTTTCTCCTCTAAAATATAAGACTCTGATGTCTGGTAACAACTCAAACTTCCTGATCTGGCTGCCAAATGTAAGCAGTGCTGATCCAATTTATGTCTCTATTGTATTAGATATGGAACTTACAGCACAGATACATACGTATAACCTTACAACCACGCTCACTTGCAATATGTAACGCAGTATTTTGATTCTCATCCATCAAAGTTTCCAAGAAATGTTGAATTTATTCGTCAGTTTTGTCTTGAAATAGCAGCGATTCTACCGCTTGATAACAACTCAGACTGCCGGAACAGACTGCAGAATGAAGGCAGTGATATCAGAGTTGGAAATGCCTTAAAGAGATGCAAGCTTATGTTTTTTTTGACCCATGCGCACATGCTTCCTGTAATACAGTTTCCCTTTTAACACTTACCAATGATACCATGAAACTTATTCTTCAGTTTTATCCTTCAACAACACATCCTCTAGCGCTTTGTAACAACTCACGCTACCTGGCCAGGCTACGTCATGTAGACAGTTGTCGTCATCCCTCTGTGACAATAGAGACGGCCACCCCTGAGCTATAAACAAGCAGAGTTCTTTAAAACCAGATAGAGACGGCCACCCCTGAGCTATAAACAAGCAGAGGTCTTTAGAACCAGATAGAGACGCTGCGTGCAAGACAGTAACATTACGTGAAATCTTTCAGAAGCGTGATGTGTTGAGCATGTTTCTCTCCAGAATCTGAGCCTGCGATTATATCATGTACGGCTGTGTATTATTGAAGATTGCCTGAGCAGGCAGACATATGGAGAATACTGCGCGGACCGCCTTCTTTGTTCAACAAACTGGGGGGTGTTTTCAATAGCCACTTTAACATGTCCACCCGTTGGAATAGGCACGCTACATCGGCAGCATTGACACATAACGACCTGTTCAAATTGTAAGGAAAAATATTTAATTTGACAATTCGGTCTACCTCTCTGTCGGTAAATGTCTGAAAGTTATTCAATTAATTTGTGTATTTGTTCAAAATGTCTTTTCTTTCACTTTCTAGAGCATACGTATTTGAACTTGAGTCAATAATGTTATAAGCACCGAACAAAACTTTATTTGTAATTACATATTTAAATTCATTAAACGTGTAAGTTCTCATGGTTATAATCACACAGTTTGCGCTTCCTGTCATATCACCTTCTAACAAAGGTTTAATGAAACTCTCTCGATTTAGCCACCAGTCCACATCACATTGAGATTTTGACCCTCCGAAACCAAACATATCATCTATCAGTATTACTAAGCCTGAATTTGGAATTATTTTATTTAAGCTCTGAAGCTGCGGAAGGGATCATAATCCTCTCCAGCCATCAAGCAATGTAAGAGTTCCGTTGCAATATAAGTGTTACCATCCCCTGAATTCCCCCTTACAACCACAATCTTGTTTTCCATTAGTAATTTCTTTGCATCAGCAAGAGCCTTTGTAGGTACATACAGAGAACCGTTCCTTCTATCAGTTATCCAGGCTTTAGTTTGTTCTACAAAAACCAAATGGAATAGACTGTGTAAACAATCCTGACACGTAACATGGTAAAAACATATACTTAACCAAGAGAGGGAGAGAGAGAGAGAGTACGGCACACCGCAGATGGTTGTAACGATGGCCGTTTGACCCTAGCTGAAAAGAGGCAGAACGTTTTGCGGGCTGTTTCGTCTCCGAACGTTAGCATTGTGGTAACGGTAGTGTGATGGTTTGGGTTGGTATTTTCGGTGGTAATCGAGCCAGATTAGTCGTTGTCAATGGTAACTTTACTCGTGCCCGATCATGTCGTTGTCAATGGTAACGTTACTCGTGCCCGATCATGTCGTTGTCAATGGTAACTGTACTCGTGCCCGATCATGTCGTTGTCAATGGTAACTGTACTCGTGCCCGATCATGTCGTTGTCAATGGTAACTGTACTCGTGCCCGATCATGTCGTTGTCAATGGTAACTTTACTCGTGCCCGATCATGTCGTTGTCAATGGTAACTTTACTCGTGCCCGATCATGTCGTTGTCAATGGTAACTTTACTCGTGCCCGATCATGTCGTTGTCAATGGTAACTTTACTCGTGCCAGATTAGTCGTTGTCAATGGTAACTTTACTCGTGCCCGATCATGTCGTTGCCAATGGTAACTTTACTCGTGCCCGATCATGTCGTTGTCAATGGTTACTTTACTCGGGCCCGATCAGGAAATCTTGAGAACTTGCTGTTGACACTATTGCGTTTTTGTTTGTTGTATTCATGAACGTTTTTTAACATGATATCAAATGTAAATATAATGTTATGTGCTTAATAATATTCCTTACCAATCAAGCATTGTTGTTGTTCCATTATGAGCTGTCTTGCTCCTGAAAACCCTACAATTAAAACAAGACAGTATAAACAATTTTCCTTTTGAAATTTTCGCCTGTTGGCATGCTAGTGTTTGATGTTTTTCAACATGTTACGTCATACAACGTACAATGAATTGCACGCAACGTTTGATAAAACATGCTTTTAATATGACTTAAAGCATCAAGCGACATAAGATAATAAACGATATTGATATGCAATTGTTAAACATTATTATATATATTTTGTAGCACGTAGACGCCATTAGTTGAAAAATCTTTCGCTGCCATTTAAATAATATGTATATATATATATATATATGTAGCTGTACTAGACATATTTGATAAGTGTTTGAAATTCATATAACACATAAAAAACAATCCATTGCGTCTGACTAATCAGTGATATTCACATATTTCACGATATAATTAGGAAAGAAACTTTTTGATTTATTTCTTTTATATTCTTTGTCACAAGGACGTTTGATTTGATGTACACAGGGAAATATTAGGTAAATTTGACCCATACAAATCCTGCCCTGAAATTGACCTAAAGTGCAAGTCTAATTCTGGTCAATTCTACAAGATTTTTTTATTCATGTCAATTTCAGGTTAAATCGAACTAAACAAATCTTAAATGTAAATTCAGGTAAAATGTTCAGGTCAATTCAACCCGAAGAGAGAAAAATCAGACAATTTTGTAAGAAACATTGACCTAAAATCTGCTTGAATTTCATCTAAAATTGACATCAAGATTTATTTTTGCCAAATTCAGGTTAAATTCAAGTCATATTCAGGTCAATTTTAGGATGCATTAACCAGATATTTACCTGAATCAACAAGTTGCCAGGTATGTATATACATTAAAGTGAAACAATTACAGAAATGACAACAGTATTTATCACGAAAAGACATCGATTGGATACACATTTGATGTTTAAATCTTACTCTCAGATTCAATAGTGTTATTGTCACGAATGACGAGGGTCTCTGGCGGGTTTTGGAAAACAAACTGTACTTCATTTCGCATCTCACTTAACTGGTTGCACACCTCTTGAACTTCTTCTAAAACGACACAACAACATAATGTTCTATGTCGTTATTTCAAAAATAATCAAATGACACAACAAAATAATATTCCCTGTCGTTATATGTAGAATTCTAAAAAGACACAACAACATAATATTCCCTGTCGTTATATATTAAATTATAAAACAACACAACAAAATAATATTCTCTGTCGTTATATATTAAATTACAAAACAACACAACAACATAATATTCTCTGTCGTTATATATTAAATTATAAAACTACACAACAACATAATATTCTCTGTCGTTATATATTACATTATAAAACAACACAACAACATAATATTCTCTGTCGTAATATATTAAATTATTAAACAACACAACAACATAATATTCTCTGTCGTTATATATTAAATTACAAAACAACACAACAACATAATATTCTCTGTCGTTATATATATTAAATTATAAAAAGACACAACAACATAATATTCTCTGTTGTTATATATTAAATTATAAAACGACACAACAACATAATATTCTCTGTTGTTAAATATGTGATTACAGAACAACACAACAACATAATATTCTCAGTCGTTATATATTAAATTACAAAACAACACAACAACATAATATTCCCTGTCGTTATATATTAAATTATAAAACAACACAACAACATAATATTCTCTGTTGTTATATATAGAATTATAAAACCACACAACAACATAATAATCCCTGTCGTTATATATAGAATTCTTAAATGACACAACAACATAATATTCCCTGTCGTTATATATCAAATTATAAAACGACACAACTATATAAATATTACCTTCATGAGAGGGCGATATTGCATATTTTCACCCCAAGGAAGCATTGTTGATCGAGGCGAAGCCGAGGTCAACAATGCTTTCCGAGGGGTGAAAATGTGCAATATCGCCCTCTCATGAATGTGATTTTTATTTTATTATACCGAGTGTCATGTTTGGGTGTTTCACCACCTCACCATATAAAGGTCCTTGTGTCGATTTGACATAAACAAAGACTTCATCTCAACAATTGTCGAATGAACCAACCATGAATGTGATTTGATAACATTCTGGCACTGGGACGAACCGTGCACGCATACGTTTGGCGCATGTAACAATTTTTGGAATAACACCCTGGCACTCGGACAATCCGTGCACGCATACGTTTGGCGCATGTAACAATTTTTGGAATAACACCCTGGCACTGGGACGAACCGTGCACGCATACGTTTGGCGCATGTGATATTTTTTGGAATAACACCCTGTTTTCTTTATCTTTGTAAAACGAGCAAGTAACATTGAAAATGTTCACATCTTTCTCAACCAATCAGATTACGAGATTTTAACAGAAGGTATAATAAAACATAATATTCCCTGTCGTTATATATAGAATTATAAAACGACACAACAACATACTATTTTCTGTCGTTATATATAGAATTATTAAACAACACAAAGGTTCAAAGGCTATCGACGACATCAATCGTGGATCTCTCACGAAGCTGCCTGGTTCAAAATGGTTTTGACAGAGTCTCGTGTGTGAGGTTGGAGCAAGAACACAACAACATAATATTTTCTGTCGTTATATATTAAATTATAAAACAACACAGCAAAATAATATTCTCTGTTGTTATATATAGAAATATAAAACAACACAACAACATAACATTCTCTGTCGTTATATTTTAAATTATAAAACAACACAACAACATAATATTCTCTGTCGTTATATATTCAATTCTAATACGACACAACAACATAATATTCTCTGTCGTTATATATCAAATCATAAAACAACACAACAACATAATATTCTCTGTCGTTATATATTAAATTATAAAACAACACAACAACATAATATTCTCTGTTGTTATATATAGAATTCTAAAACGACACAACAACAAAATATTCTCTGTCGTTATATATTCAAGTTGTACAAAAGTAAGGATTCTGGCACAGTCCCCCGCCTATATAATCCTTACCACCACCCCGCACCACCCTGCAGCACCACCCTAACCGGGTGGTACCGTTATGATGACGTCACGGGTGGGTTCTGGCACAGGGTCATTGAGTGCAGTCTCCTATATAATCCTTACCACCACCCTGCACCACCACCCTAACCGGGTGGTTCCGTTATGATGACGTCATGGGTTTTCCCCGATTGCATCACGTTTAGAAATATCGAAACCGGTTTTAACCGGATCGGTGATGTTTTGGAACCTTCTAGCATATAATACAATAACAACACAAATATACGTACAACATTTTATTTTCCCCGTCGCGATGGAATGAACGTGGGTCGGAGAGCCATCCCACATCCATCCTTACAAATATTACCTATTCTATCATGGACAATATATCAATATTTACATCTACATGAAAGTCATCTACCACCCATGTTATGATACTGAAGCGATATGTTTATATGTACGCTCTTTCCAATAACATGGGGTCTTGACATTTTCTAGGGTAGTTCACTCTCCTACAAATCGGTTAAATCTGATGCGCGTATCCAGGAATTAAATTTTTTAGGCCAATTTAGCCATTTCACGTAGTGTTGTTTGTTACGGCCTTTTCCTCTAGTTTTCAATATGGTTTCAACCTTCCACATATCGTCGTCCCTTACGTCAACTTTCTGTATCTCGGACTGATAGAAAGTACCTTTAATTTCATCGCCATCGTAGTCTTTGACTCTGTACACAGGCAAGCCTCCACGTAGTATCTTTTGAGATATGGTAAATATCTCCCCCGTCCATTTTTCGTCGTATTCCCGTGTGAATGGATTCCTGAGATGTGACAAACGCACTTTATCCCCTACTTTAAACTTGAACGGTTTACGAACTTTTTTAGTCTTTCGTAAGATCGGCTCTTTCTTTGGCCAGTACATTCTCCACCAGACAGATGTTTCGTTATCTTTGTTAACCTTAGTTGGAGTTGTCCCAATGGTCCTGTGATACGTCTTGTTGTAGCTGTCGGCGAACGTCTGGAGTTTTGTCACGTATTCATAATTCCTTATGTGCGTGAAATATCTATACATTCTTGACTTGATGGTCTTGATAACGCGCTCGGACACGGCAGCCTTGGTTTCATTTTGGGCATAAAGATGCTGAATGTGGTATTGATTTAGGAGATAGTTTACTTCCTTGGATCTAAACTCTTGGCCCTTATCGGTGCAGATCCTGCTAGGTTGTCTCCCCTCGCTGAGAATCTCACGAAGAGCCTTTGTTACAGATGCCCCTGTTTTGTCTTTTAGAGGTTTCATCCATAGAAATTTTGAGAACACGTCTATCACCACGAGTACGTAGGAATAACCGTTGTTTTCTTTCTGAAACTTGACCATGTCCATGAGATCGGCAGACCATTGGTCGTCGATTCCTGTTACCAAGATTCTGTTTCGTTTAAATGGTCGTCGGATGGATCGCTGAAGGTTGTACGGTTCTTGTCGCTGTAACCATTTTCTTATCTTATATTTACTGATAACGTATTTTCCAGCTTTTCTCACGTATCGATACAATTTATCAGGCCCAGAGAAACTCCCAGCATTGGTAGGATCGTAATAAATTTCTCTTAAATAACCTTCCCAAGCAGACATCCTTCTTCATCGAGTTCTAGACGTTGTATGAGGTTCGTTCTGATGTATTGATTCTTTTATTAGTTTTCTTCTTCAGAATTCTCAGACTCTTCCTCTTCATTATCCTCATCTTCGGATTCATCATCATCATCATCATCATCATCATCATCATCATCATCATCATCATCATCATCATCCCACATCTCTTCTAAGACATGACGGTTCTTTTTGAGTGCCATCTTGATCGCTTTGCGATCCTCATAACCATCGTCAACGAATTCTACGACATCTTCCATGACTTTCTCGTGAACCAATCCGTCTTGTAACTGAAGAATATACCGGATAATTGACCCGTATTTTTCGTTAAATAGATCCATGTCTTTAGATTTCATCTTTTCGTTTGCTTTCTCCTGGGCTTCGCCTTCAGACATATGTTCATTTACGTATTTCTCATACTTTTGATTCCATTTCTCCTCGTTTGCAGACCTGACTTCATTCATTATGCTATCGAAAGCTTCGTGTTCTTCAGTATCTCTATTTTCCTCGTCGGACTCCATATCTTCATATGCGATCCACCTTTTTGGTTTAGGCTCATCTTCTTCGTCTATAGATTCTCGTTTTCTTTTAAGGGAGTCGTTTTCCGAACACCATTTTTTCACGTGTCTCTGTAAATCATGCATGTCTTGGAACACAATACCACAATCGTCACAGGCAGGCATTTCTTCTGTTTCTAAGGACAGCTCTTGATGTTGTTGTTGTTGCTGCTGCTGCTGCTGCTGCTGCTGGTGGTGGTAATACGTCCGTTCGGTTGGAGTGTCAGCCTCAAAATGATTCTTAGTTTGGTCTTTCTGCCCTTTTATAGGCTGTCCAGAAAAAACATCACTGCGCATGCGTAATGATTCGGGTGTTGATGGTTTCAAATCGACGAGAAGATATCCATACGGCTTGGTGGTGGCTTCCTTGAAATGTCTCATCAGTTGTTGATCGTTTTCAGGGTACATCTGTCTGGCTAAAGTCATGATCTGCTGTTTATCGATGGGATTATTGAACAATACCAAATAGTGACAATTTCTCCTCTGTGTGGGGTCTTTATTGTAGTAGAGGTTCTGATTGATGGCAATGACAGACATGTTTCTGTGGTGGCTTCCCTCCGTAAACAATTCGTTAATGCGAGGGTCTTTGCTTGCTGTCGACATCAGATCGTCCAAGATGACAAGGTTTCTTAAACCTGGATTCAGGAAGGAATCCTGGTCTAAATCCAGCGGTATCCCCTGAATAAATTCAACCTCTGGTATAACGGTTGACTTGATAACGTCATAGAGGGGCTGCCATCGTTTGTAGAGCCATACAATCCTTTGCGGAGAAGGTGATATTTTGGTCAAGCAGTTCTGTAGCAGTAACTTGACAAAGTAAGTCTTTCCACAAGACGTGGGTCCCGATACATTTGCAGTGAAGGGGTGTTTAAAAACAAAATCCTGCTGCTGCTGCTGCTGCTGCTGCTGGGTAAATACAGCATATACCGGCTGCTTCATAATGTCTATGTAGGATGGTTGCTGCTGTAGTTGCTGTAGTTGTTGTTGTTGTTGCTGCTGCTGCTTCGTCACTCCATCTCCATGGTAGGACGGTTGTCCGTCCTGATGTTTGTGTCTTACGTGACGTTTTAAATCATGTGGCCAGATATATTCACTCAAGCAAATATGACACTGAGTAATATAAATGTGTATATTGTCCATTTTAGAGTAGGTTCTTTATTGTACATATGACGTATCTTTGATGTATGTAATAAAATGTTATAAACTAGCAATTGTTTTATTATTTAATTTTAACCACATTTCAATATTTGTGAGACTATAAATAGAGGATTCGTCTGATAACTTCTCATTTCATACCTGGACACCGAAGAGTACACATCGATATGAAGTAACAGTGTCATATTTGCTTGAGTGAATATATCTGGCCACATGATTTAAAACGTCACGTAAGACACAAACATCAGGACGGACAACCGTCCTACCATGGAGATGGAGTGACGAAGCAGCAGCAGCAACAACAACAACAACTACAGCAACTACAGCAGCAACCATCCTACATAGACATTATGAAGCAGCCGGTATATGCTGTATTTACCCAGCAGCAGCAGCAGCAGCAGCAGCAGGATTTTGTTTTTAAACACCCCTTCACTGCAAATGTATCGGGACCCACGTCTTGTGGAAAGACTTACTTTGTCAAGTTACTGCTACAGAACTGCTTGACCAAAATATCACCTTCTCCGCAAAGGATTGTATGGCTCTACAAACGATGGCAGCCCCTCTATGACGTTATCAAGTCAACCGTTATACCAGAGGTTGAATTTATTCAGGGGATACCGCTGGATTTAGACCAGGATTCCTTCCTGAATCCAGGTTTAAGAAACCTTGTCATCTTGGACGATCTGATGTCGACAGCAAGCAAAGACCCTCGCATTAACGAATTGTTTACGGAGGGAAGCCACCACAGAAACATGTCTGTCATTGCCATCAATCAGAACCTCTACTACAATAAAGACCCCACACAGAGGAGAAATTGTCACTATTTGGTATTGTTCAATAATCCCATCGATAAACAGCAGATCATGACTTTAGCCAGACAGATGTACCCTGAAAACGATCAACAACTGATGAGACATTTCAAGGAAGCCACCACCAAGCCGTATGGATATCTTCTCGTCGATTTGAAACCATCAACACCCGAATCATTACGCATGCGCAGTGATGTTTTTTCTGGACAGCCTATAAAAGGGCAGAAAGACCAAACTAAGAATCATTTTGAGGCTGACACTCCAACCGAACGGACGTATTACCACCACCAGCAGCAGCAGCAGCAGCAGCAGCAACAACAACAACATCAAGAGCTGTCCTTAGAAACAGAAGAAATGCCTGCCTGTGACGATTGTGGTATTGTGTTCCAAGACATGCATGATTTACAGAGACACGTGAAAAAATGGTGTTCGGAAAACGACTCCCTTAAAAGAAAACGAGAATCTATAGACGAAGAAGATGAGCCTAAACCAAAAAGGTGGATCGCATATGAAGATATGGAGTCCGACGAGGAAAATAGAGATACTGAAGAACACGAAGCTTTCGATAGCATAATGAATGAAGTCAGGTCTGCAAACGAGGAGAAATGGAATCAAAAGTATGAGAAATACGTAAATGAACATATGTCTGAAGGCGAAGCCCAGGAGAAAGCAAACGAAAAGATGAAATCTAAAGACATGGATCTATTTAACGAAAAATACGGGTCAATTATCCGGTATATTCTTCAGTTACAAGACGGATTGGTTCACGAGAAAGTCATGGAAGATGTCGTAGAATTCGTTGACGATGGTTATGAGGATCGCAAAGCGATCAAGATGGCACTCAAAAAGAACCGTCATGTCTTAGAAGAGATGTGGGATGATGATGATGATGATGATGATGATGATGATGATGATGATGATGATGATGATGATGAATCCGAAGATGAGGATAATGAAGAGGAAGAGTCTGAGAATTCTGAAGAAGAAAACTAATAAAAGAATCAATACATCAGAACGAACCTCATACAACGTCTAGAACTCGATGAAGAAGGATGTCTGCTTGGGAAGGTTATTTAAGAGAAATTTATTACGATCCTACCAATGCTGGGAGTTTCTCTGGGCCTGATAAATTGTATCGATACGTGAGAAAAGCTGGAAAATACGTTATCAGTAAATATAAGATAAGAAAATGGTTACAGCGACAAGAACCGTACAACCTTCAGCGATCCATCCGACGACCATTTAAACGAAACAGAATCTTGGTAACAGGAATCGACGACCAATGGTCTGCCGATCTCATGGACATGGTCAAGTTTCAGAAAGAAAACAACGGTTATTCCTACGTACTCGTGGTGATAGACGTGTTCTCAAAATTTCTATGGATGAAACCTCTAAAAGACNCACAACAACAAAATATTCTCTGTCGTTATATATTCAATTCTAAAACGACACAACAACATCATATTCTCTGTCGTTATTTATAGTATTCCTTAACGAGAAAACAGGGTGAAGAATTCATAACTTGCACAATAATCTTTTCCAGAGATAATATTTTTGCATTAAGTGGATAAATTACGAGTTCAGATATTTTACATAAGAAATATTTTAAAAAAAATATATTTGAAAAGTAATAGTAATTTCCTCTTATTCGAATTCAAGAATGGTTTGATTTAAATACATATTAACGAAGACTTGGTGATTGGCAGTATACGGTATATGTAATCGTTTTGCATTGTTAACAAGAGTTCCATTTACCCGTATTGATCCCTCTGAACCTCTGCACTACCTCCTCCTCAGCTACAATGTATGTGGTCGTCTGGTTCCTGCTGCAGACATTAACCAACATATTCGATTAACCGATATTGTTTAATACACATCAACACACACACACACACACACACACACACGCACACAAACATATATATTTATTATATATAAAGAATCAATGCTTAGGTCTGGAACAATAAAACAAACTTGTTTATGCTGATAACGTTGCACTTTGGCTTTATTTATTTAATTATATTTTGCCTGATGTTTCTTAATCTAACCAATAGTTACGACGACACGTCCATCCTAAGTGTTTATGGAAAAATAATGAAGATGTTCTAATGGTATTACAACAACATTTTTTGTGACGCGTTGCTATCTCATTTGAAAGTAAAAGTTCTACTAAGAGTTACTTTTTCTAGGTCAGTGACAATGACAATTGTTTTATTCTCATAAACAATAACAATAAAGTGTAGAGAATACATATATACAAATGGGTGGCAATAATACATGGTGGAACAGGATGGACATTAGTATTGTAAATTAATTATGTCATTAATATTGGTAATAAATTTTGCCAATGATGTCAATTCATGTTGTGTTACATAATTGAATAATGTATGATATTTAAATGTGTTTGGTCTTTCATAATAATATCTGGACATATGTTTTCGCCTACTATTGAGAATTGGTTGATGTGTACATGTAAACAGATAATGAAATTCGTCGCCAATTTCTCTTAAATAACATAAACTACATAATCTATTTGCACGTGGTATATTAAGCCACCTACCACTTTCAATTGGTAACTTAGTATTACATGTTCTAAACTTACAGTACGCTTTAGCTAGTTTCGGAGGGAGTTCTAGTAAGTACTTTTCTAAACAAAGTTCGTACTTATATATTCTATAATTGGTTCCTTTCGGAGAAGTATACATTTCATTACTCCAGTTTGATATAAATTTTCCTTTTAGTTTATAAAATATGGTACTTTTTAGCCCATGTATACTTTGAAACTCTTGGCTATTAAATATATGTATCAGACTGCATTCTTCAAAAATACTTTTCACATATTTTAGCCATGATGACTCATAATTTGATAAAATTGCTAACAGTTTATTACTTAATTTATTCTGGTTGTTTTTTGTCAATTTAGCCCAAAATCCGACCATTCTTACCTTGACATTAATATCTAGCGGAAACCTTCCAAGTTCTCCGTATATCATAAAGTTCGGTGTAGACGTTTTAACATTAAGTATGTGTTTGCAAAATTTTAAATGTAAACGTTCGATAAGTTTATAGTTACAGAAACCCCAAATTTCACATCCATATAAATCAATAGGTTTGATGGCTTTGTCAAATATATCAAGTTGACAATCTATTGACAAATTATGATCCCTACATTTGGAAATAGCACCATACATTGCTTTTAAACCTTTACCATACAGTTGTTTAATATTAAACTGTGTCAAACCAGTTTTAGTAAAATAAACCCCAAGATATTTAAAATCCTTAGCTATTCCTATAACAGTACCGTTGTATGTAAAACTAAGGCCATCAGGAATTCTTTTTCTACCAAATACCATGATTTTAGTTTTGTTTATATTGACTTTAAGATGCCATAGGTTGGAATATTCGAGAAATACATCTAATTGATTTTGCAAATCCTCCGCCGTGATTTCTGGAGTATCCCCCCCCCCCACGCCGTAAAGTCCGAGGCCTAGGTCCTAACTGATGTTACAAAAATCATAATCATGTCGTAAGTTCATTTACACAAAAGTAGTTTGAGTGACATCTGTCATTCATAGCAATCGGCCGTCTTTCAGACCCAGGCCGTACCCGACCAGGTAAGCCAATTTAGCTGTCCTTTGTCTGAGACTGAATGCAGTGTCAGATCTGGTAAGGCCAGTTCATTACGTTACATAATATAATTAAGTTGAAAGATATATGGTATACAATGGACATAAGTTTGATTGAAACGAATTACACATGTCGACTTCAAAGAAAAAGCTTCGTAAATAAAACTTATCTAAATTGACACAAGTTTAGAGAGCTAAATGTTATAAACAATTGACACAAAACAGCTCCGGCATATTAAAATGACAATAGGCCGAATAAATTAAATGATTATTCAAAGGGTGAAATTCAAAGTACGACAAATTATGAATTACATGAGATATTAGATTAAAGTTCAAATTTAGCACTTTTATCGTATTATGCATGAAATTCCACAAATAAACACCTGTTTTCAATTCGATTGCAACCAATATTAAAGCTGAACCTTTTATATTTCATGAACAAACTGTGTCTTAAGTCTACAAACTACTATGCGAAAAATTAAAAGTAGCCATAAGATCAACGCCTGGTTAGCTTAATGATACGCAGACCTCGAGAAAATCCGTCTGAGACATCATCCCATTCTACTGCCCTCAATATTCATCTGTTACCTATAGCTATCACGGGTAACTATTCTCTGGGGGAAACAGATTTCATTAAATTATTTGCAGAGATAACTTTGTTTTGTCGCGTAGGGTTGATTAGACGATACATGCTAGTGGAAAAAGGATCCAGATCAAATATTGTCAGCTTGATGTGTCTCTTCGCGTTTCGGGATATTTTTCGTTAAAACAATGTAATAAACAGAATAAGTATTAGTGTCTTCAGTAATACTAAATAATCACTCGTGTGGCTAATATTTGTATATCAACAACATGTATTTGATATTTCGGAAGACAATGGAAGATATACCATATACATCATTTCAGTGATATAAAACCATAAATATAAACTAATCAAGAGTGTTTTCTTTGTCTAGAGTGTAATAAGTAAGTCTCAACTGTAAATGTATACCTATTCTATTAATCATTGATAGTTTCGTTATTGTAAGCTAAATTCGCTCAAACTATTGATCAATGTTGAACCATTGCTGATTGAGAGTTATCACAAACTCTGTCCGAACGGAGGAACAAGCTGCCGGAAGGTGTGTTTCTTTAACTTCGAGCACGGTCTGCTGGAAGATGAGGTATACTAAATTGTTATTTATGTTCTGCATGCCTGTACATCCGTCTGGCTTCCCTTCTGTGCATTTGATCTGACTATCATATATGATATGACCATCGTGACGATACCAGTTACTGCTGGAATGCACCATATAGCCAGGTCAGATGTCCAAGGTCCTGGGTTGGACTCTATCCCTTGTGCCACGAGCAGGGCCCTAATAAAAATCAGAGCCACACATGTCAGTCCTAATAGGATGAAATCAATGGCACTAGAATGTGACAATCCTTCGGACAGTCCTGGTACAAATTGACCGATCCTTGCTCTGTAGGTTCCCAGGTCAACTCCAATGACTAGCTGGTCTTTAACATCACCTGTTGGCAAACTTTGATATCATGTAATTACCAAATTGTAGTCAAACAGACACAACGGCAGCACTTTGTATTCCTGCTTAAAACAATACAATACAACAAACCCCAAATACACCATTATTCCCGGCAATACCAGTAACGCCTAATATCTATGAACCACGTCAACGCTCGCTACTGTCAACCGTAAGCAATTTTCGGTGTAAATCATCGTACGCTTTTGAGGTGTTAGAAAATACTAATATGGCTCACATCTTCCGTAGGTATCAAACTTTTATTTAATACAATAAACAATGTCCGTATTAAACGTGTCGCAACGTTTCAGGACTTACCGGTCCCTTTGCAATAATTGTAAATATTATTTATTGCTCGACTACGAGACGTTTTCCCAACCGATAGAGAGTGCATGTACACACTGTATCGATTCATTCGTAACACCTCGCCCCGATTACAGCTCCTTCCATTATATGACCGACCGTAAAGTCTGAGGTGTTCCAAATGTGTATCGAATAGGTTAGTGAATGAGAGGGACACCAGCTCAGTCCTCTGCAGCCTGGACCCTCTACTGATCTATCTACCCAGCAACCTATTACATCTGCAGCCTGGACCCTCTACTGATCTATCTACCCAGCAACCTATTACATCTGCAGCCTGGACCCTCTACTGATCTATCTACCCAGCAACCTATTACATCTGCAGCCTGGACCCTCTACTGATCTATCTACCCAGCAACCTATTACATCTGCAGCCTGGACCCTCTACTGATCTATCTACCCAGCAACCTATTACATCTGCAGCCTGGACCCTCTACTGATCTATCTACCCAGCAACCTATTACATCTGCAGCCTGGACCCTCTACTGATCTATCTACCCAGCAACCTATTACATCTGCAGCCTGGACCCTCTACTGATCTATCTACCCAGCAACCTATTACATCTGCAGCCTGGACCCTCTACTGATCTATCTACCCAGCAACCTATTACATCTGCAGCCTGGACCCTCTACTGATCTATCTACCCAGCAACCTATTACATCTGCAGCCTGGACCCTCTACTGATCTATCTACCCAGCAACCTATTACATCTGCAGCCTGGACCCTCTACTGATCTATCTACCCAGCAACCTATTACATCTGCAGCCTGGACCCTCTACTGATCTATCTACCCAGCAACCTATTACATCTGCAGCCTGGACCCTCTACTGATCTATCTACCCAGCAACCTATTACATCTGCAGCCTGGACCCTCTACTGATCTATCTACCCAGCAACCTATTACATCTGCAGCCTGGACCCTCTACTGATCTATCTACCCAGCAACCTGTTACATCTGCAGCCTGGACCCTCTACTGATCTATCTACCCAGCAACCTGTTACATCTGCAGCCTGGACCCTCTACTGATCTATCTACCCAGCAACCTGTTACATCTGCAGCCTGGACCCTCTACTGATCTATCTACCCAGCAACCTGTTACATGTCCATACAGTGTGTAGGTACTCTCTGTCGTCGAACAACAAATAAAGTTTACAATACAAATCGCTCACTCAGTCATAGATTGACAAAGGGACCAGTCATTCCTGAAAGGTCGCACCACCTTCCATATGTACATTGTGTATCTTTACTATGGTCACCGCCATACATTGTATGTGTGCTTACTCGATCGTATCAGCTTTCAATAAACTGACGGGGTCTTGTTGACAATTGTCACTCTTCACAAACGATCAAGTACATACGTTAAAACTAGGGTAACAACAGCAAAACATATTTATATTTGAAATCACTTCGTGTCTACCCTCATTCTGAATCACAATTCCTACACACTAAATTGGTGAATATGCACTAGAAAAAGTTATCTTACCTGTTATTACTAAATGTATTTTGTTTAAATGGAACTCATTCATTAAATTTACCTAATCATTGTTTCATACTGAGTACATACACCGTATTTACCAGACCGGAAGCTACGTTTTATCCAACCTCTGTTAAGAGAGTTTCAATACTGTAAGGTGATAGTACATACGGGAATTAATACAAAATGTTATTAACCAATTACATTTGTATACAAAACATCATGTAGATATTTTTTCTCCATAGTGCCTGTTCATATACTTGCATTTTATCAAATCTGATAAATAAAAGTTGAAAAGTCTCTGACTATTTCTTTGAATTGAAATTACAGTTGTGGGATCGCACAACGTTACACGATGTGCGGTGTGCGCATGATGTGTGCACGGTGTGTGAACGGTGTGTGCACGATGGGTGAACGATAAAAAGCTGGACGATCATTGCATGCGCACATATGTGCGCACGATGGACGGACGTTGTTCGATAACAATCGTGGTTGGTCTAAATTGAGGAATGCCTTAACAATTTATACGGTTTCGTGTTTAAACATATAAACTTGATGTTTACGTATGTTTCTATATTCTAGCGACATCTATTAACTTATCTTTCTGTCTATACATTCTTATATTTAGAAATTGTGTTTTCTGTGATTTTAAACAAACTTAATCGACACATGTAAAATTACAACACAATCCCGTACATGTACCTGGACTGTAGTTTTCTCCCCGCCTGGGGCACTTACGTAACTCGTCGGGTAAGGCCGTGGATGTGAAAATCCAGGTCAAGTTCAAGTTCTTTATTCACCAAAAGTCTTAAGACTTATAGGTACAAACTAATCATGACACATTGTACATGTATATATGTTATAGGAGAGTGACTATAAGCATACAAGTGCAAACTAAACAAAGAACATAATACAAAAGCACAAAAATTATAAATACGTGTAGCTAATTAATCAATTTCGCCGCTTAGTGGCTAGATATAAATATTTACCTAGATTTGACAACTCTTTGACATTATTTACAGATAAAAGTTGGACAAGTTTGTAAACAGAGGGACTCTTATAATAATA
Organism: Mizuhopecten yessoensis; assembly: GCF_002113885.1. Classification (NCBI taxonomy): domain Eukaryota; kingdom Metazoa; phylum Mollusca; class Bivalvia; order Pectinida; family Pectinidae; genus Mizuhopecten; species Mizuhopecten yessoensis. The sequence goes on from NW_018405673.1 coordinate 68,344, forward strand.
CTTCTTTATATACTTTAACCTCAAATCATTATAAAAAGGACATACAAAAATGAAATGAAATTCGTCCTCGACGTCTCCCAAATCACATTTGCTACAGTTTCTATTTCTGCGAATGATATTATTGTGTCTACCCTTTTCGATATTCAGTTGATGAGACGACGTTCTAAATTTAGTTAACATATATTTGTATTTTGTTTCAATATGTTTACGGAGATAAAACTGAATACTATGACTGTCTATAAGATATTGATATAGTCTACCTTTTGATGAAGCTGCTATCTTTGCCAACATATTTTGCTTAGTAACATCTTTCAATCTGTGTTCAATAATTTCAAAAGTGTTTACCAATGGTAGATTCGATTCAAAAATATAACCAAGACCTAGGGCAGTTAATTCATTCTTAATGTTACAAATCCACGGATCATTCACGTTGACACATTCATCATAACAAGTTTTTAATATCAAATTATCAGATTTCGTCAACTTCAACCAATATTTGAATACTTTTAGCTTTCTTGTAACAATTAATGGTAGTCTACCCAATTCACAATAAACTAAATCATTGAATGTAGATTTACATACTCTAAGGACTTTTTTGCAGAAATTCAAATGAACTCTCTCTATATCAGGAGCTTTGTGAAACCCCCATATTTCTGCACCATAGCTTAAGATGCTGCTGACATAAATATCAAAGACAGAGCATTGGGTTTCCAAATTCAAACAATGGTTCTTTAAAGAGGATGATAATGAAAATAAAGCCTTTCTTCCTTGGTCCGCTAAATGCTTTTGGGTTTTATAAAATTTACCATTATAATTAAAAAACATTCCCAAATATTTGAAACAGTCAACAATTTCTATGTTCTCATTATTATATTTCCACACTTCATTATTTCTTATGTTTCCCCCGTTTCTAAAAACCATGACTTTTGTTTTATCAATGTTGACTTCCAGATCCCATTTTCTAGAGTAACTGTGTAAAGAATCTAACATGTTTTGCAATGCAGCTGGACTATCAGCGAAAAAAACCATATCATCAGCATACATTAGCAGGAAAAGGTTAAGCATCTGTAAATCAATACTTGGACAATTATCATTAATAAAATTAATTTCAAAATCATTCACATACAAAGAAAACAACACAGGTGACAATATTTCCCCTTGTAAGAGACCGGTATAATTAGGGAAACAATGACTTAATTGACCCTCAAATTTTACACAGGATTTGACATTATCATACAAAGATAATAATATTTTTAAAAATTTTCCACGAATACCTTGGTGTATTAATTTACTCCACAGTTTTCCTCTATTAACAAAATCAAATGCTTTTTTTAAATCTATAAAGCAACAGTAAAGTCTCTCTTTTTTACGCAATTTCTTGTTAATTAATGTTTGTAAAACAAATATGGCGTCAATGGTTGAACTGCCTTTTCTAAAACCAAACTGAGCATCTGTTATTATACAATTTTCTTTTTCCCATGTCATAATTCTATTATTCAAGATTGATGTAAATAATTTACCAAAACAGCTTACAAGTGATATACCACGATAATTATTAGTGTCGTTAATACAGCCTTTCTTAAAAACAGGAACAATACATGCTTGTGACCAAGATTCAGGGAAAAACCCAGATCTAAAAATAGCATTAAACAACCGTTCCAAATATGGCACCAGAATATGCTTTCCTTGAATAAAAATTTCGTTTATGATTAAGTCTTCACTACAACTTTTGTTTGATTTCAGGTTTTCAATGGCTTTAACAATTTCTTTTGTTGTGATATTAGAATCAAGATCTTCATAAACTGACTCTATATTAACATTAGGAACATGTTGGTCAGCGCCATCATTCTCCTTTTGCGCCAGATATTTAAAGTGTCTATAGAAGTCATCTATTGTGAGTGTATTCATAGCTCTGTTCGACTTCCGATTATTAAAGATACTATAAAATTTCCTTGGATCATTTCTTTTCAAAAGGACCAGCATGTCGCCTTCATATCGTTTATATTCTCTTTTAAGTTTAAACACCAACCTTTTGTAATTACGTTTGGCGGTTATTAATATATTGTAATTTTGATTTGATTTAGGGGAGCTATAGGCAAACGAATGCAAACAACAAATACTATTCATTACGGTCAAACGGTATCGCATATCAGCTCTGTGTGTCAGGCACTGGTCGGGTAAAACTCTGGACACTCATCAAATTGTTATTTACCTGTTCTGTTTACCTTGGAGCCAAACCCGTTCTCGACAGCCTAACGGTCGCTGTAATACTGTGTAACACGCATTTTGAAATTGTATAATCTTGATTATTGTGATGAGAAATTACAGATTATATACACAGTGTACATTATCGCATACAAGCCTTCCATATTTTTGTCATTACGTAATTTTGATCTACAAATGATACCAAATCGCACAGTTATGCGGAGAGAAGCGCACAACGGGGCGAACGATTGCTAAATCGCACAGTTGTGCGCACCATGTGTGGACGATGTGCGGACGGTGTGTGAACGATGTATGCACGGTGTGCGCACGCTATTTTTGGTGCATTTTGCGGTCCCACAACTGTACGTGTAAGGATCAACTTTCTTCTGTTGAAGGTTTCACCATTACAATATCTCCCGGGTCCAGCTGTTGCAAGGGTGTCTGCTTAGCCCGTTCGTTGAAGTTTTCCTGTTGCTTTGCTTGGCGTTTTTTCCAGACTAGCATATGTGTAAATGTTGTTCACACAGGACGTTCACGGTGGAGCTGGTGTGGGTATTGGTGCTTCTACACGAAGTCCCAATAACATTTGAGCTTGCGACATTCCTACACCATCTATCCTGGTGTTTCTAAACTCAAGAAGAGCCAATAATTGACATCTTGCCTTTAACGGTAACACAGTCTGGACCATGCTCCCTACTCGGCTGTTTGCTTTGTGCATGATATTGGCTAGATGGTGTTTGTGTAAAACCATATTCTCCCACAAACTCTCTGAGTTCTACATTTCCGAAATGTTTCTTATTGCCTCATCTGGTATACCATACTCGGCAATCACATTCTTGACATGTATGATGACTGGTTTTGTGTGGAGGGATTCTAGCTTCTTTAACCTCTAGTCAGTTGGAACAATAGTCGAAAGTCAGGAGATATGTGAGCCTTTGTACTTAAACAAGCCATGCCGATTTTTGACCTGGACCTTTCTGGAAGGTATCATTGGCTCCTTCGGTTAGCGTTCATGTGTTTAGCAAAATCTGACATTCATCAACGTTACTCCTCAATGTCTTTGGACAATCCTTGCCCGAACAGAACTTCCCGAGCACAACCATTACATTTGACAATACCCAGGTGAGCTTAGTGCATTTTCACAAGCATTTCCTTCTTGAGGGCTCTTGAAACTATCACTTTGTGAGACTCGAACAGTATACTAGCATCGTACGCGATTCCGTCGCGAATGTTCCGGTAGGGTGCATGGCTGACTGCTAGCTGTAGCACATCACACTGGCAAACCTTCGAGGACAGCATCCATAAGCTGTTGCAATTCCTGATCATTTGCTGTCTCCTTTTGGAGGCACTTGTACATTTCGCGATGATTGGTAGCTTAGCTGTCAAATGTACCTCACTTACTCGCAGGTCAGGTACCAGTTAAGGTAAGGTTTGAGCGGCTGAGATGATCCGCTTACAATATTTCTCCACCTGGTTTGTAGACCTCAAAGTCGTACTTCTGAAATAATAGAACTAGTCTTTTAAGTATTGACAGCGCACTGAAAAGTGTTCAATCTGTTTCATCCGTTAAATAAATATAAGATGAACATGTTTTTAAAAGTTAGACAATAGTATATCTTCGCCGGCGTTGGAATCATGACGTCACCAAACAGTAAAACAGTAGATGAAATGATACCATTAATATGAAGTCCTTCAACAATGGACCTACGTACTAAATGAAGCCCGGGGACTGAGGGTTAGCAGATGTCAAGTTGTACAACACATTCTGTAAAAGTCCCTACATATCGCCTTCGATAATAATAGGAATTTGATATAATACCAGATACAGATATATTGTTTATGACATATTTCTTAGATATTTATGAGATACCTTGTTTTGCTTATCAATGCTGCCATGAAACCTTGTTTTGATCGTTGTTCAGACAAACGTTCAAAAGGCCAAAAAACCTACTTAATAACAAGCTAAACAAAGTTCACGATTATGCTGAACACATGGTGTATACAGTCCGGAACTTTAATATTTGGGGCAAAAATTACCCGCAACACACAATACCCGTGATGAGATATCGATTAGCCGTTGTTATTGAGTCACATGACCAAACATGTCCCCAACGTGGCTGGGATGTATATATTTCATGTCGAAGTAATCTAGTGTCCCGAGAGGCAGGAAGAAAGGAGTGAGACATTTCTCGAGAACTTGAGGAGTGAAGGTGGAGCAGTGATCGGAGACGCTAACCCAAACAACAAGTAAGTACGACAGGTGTATATAGACCGCAGGTAATAATAATCAAACACGGGGTAGTTAGTGTTCCGGGTGCTTGTATACATATATGCGTTTATTATTTATAGATGTACTTTCCATTGAGTACACCATTTGCAAGTCAGCAATGGCGATACTTGCGACAACATAGGACATAACCTAGTATACACTGGTTACAGGTAGATACAGTTACAGTATAGATATACAGACTATTTGTAGATTTAGCTATACAGGTGTGTATGTTTATGGCCGTTCCACCTCGTTGAACAATATCGGCCAGGCCGCTGGGTTTTTTTATGGGTGAAACGTCTCCAAGCAAAACGTACATGTATTAGGACCAGGAGTCATGTTGGTATCTCTTTTACTCTGCTCATTTTGATTCGTTGAAATTAAAATATCACGGACTTTAGCAGGACTAATCGTGTAAAAAGAGGTTACTCAGAGTTGCTTCCCCTGTTACTTTAATTGAGCTGTGTTAAATAATAATTGTAGTTCGAATGATGAAATGTAAATACATATAGATTATATATTTTGGAAAATATCATTCTTATTATAAAAATGATACTGTAATATAATCTAGAAGGATGAGTAAGAAAGATATTTTACTCCTCATGATTTGTAGAGTATGCAATTTACCAATGAACCAATTACTGAATGTGCACTGTATGTAATCCAATAAAGAAAAAAAGGTGTTGAAATACAATGGTCAGAGATCTGGCTTTGATCCCCCGTTAAGATTATGTTTGAACTATATGCATGTTGTAGGAAGCTTTACCGGGTGTTGTGTGAATAAACAAATAAACCCAAGGTGTACCAACTATAACTTTGGTTGGCGGTATGACTTAGACAGTCCATCCATGTTACACTCGCACAATCTCACCCCCCCCCCCCCCCCCCCCCCCCCNCCCTGTTACACTCGTACAATTCCCCTCCCTATGGACAGTCCAGCTCTGTTACACTCGTACAACCCCCCTCCCCTGGACAGTCCAGCCATGGTACACTCGTACAATCCCCCTCCCCCAGGACAGTCAAGCCCTGTTACACTCGTACAATCCCCTCCCCCTGGACAGTCCAGCCCTGTTACACTCGTACAATCCCCTCCCCCTGGGCAGTCCAGCCCTGTTACACTCGTACAATCCCCCTCCCCTGGACAGTCCAGCCCTGTTACACTCGTACAATCGCCCTCCCCCTGGACAGTCCAGCCCTGTTACACTCGTACAATCCCCGCCCCCTGGGCAGTCCAGCCCTGTTACACTCGTACAATCCCCGCCCCCTGGGCAGTCCAGCCCTGTTACACTCGTACAACCCCCTCCCCCTGGACAGTCCAGCCCTGGTTCACTCGTACAATCCCCCTCCCCCTGGACAGTCCAGCCCTGTTCCACTCGTACAATCCCCTCCCCCTGGACAGTCCAGCCCTGTTCCACTCGTACAATCCCCCTCCCTCGGGACAGTCCAGCCTTGTTAACGTTACACTCGTACAATCCCCCCCCCCCCTGGACAGTCCATCCCTGTAATACTCGTACAATTTCCCTCCAGCTCAGTGTTTAGCCCGATACTGAAATTGGGCCACATTTCTTACAGAAGATCAAAAAAAGTGATTATGATCTTAAAAGTGTAACGATATACAGATTTCCATCAGAATGTCCTATGGTCATTTTGAGCCACAAAACGTATGTCTATTTTAGTTCCCCTTTAAAAACCAGACCATCAGCTTTCCAAGCCCTCCAAATAAATGCATGAAATTGTTTAAAACATCACACGTACACGTTAAACGTATATTTTAATTTTCTGCAATTGTCAAAAAGTGACGTGTACGTGTGATGTGTATGTTTCCACTATGACGTGAACGTGTGATGTGTATGTTTCCACTATGACGTGTATGTTTCCACTATGATGTGTACGTGTGATGTGGATGTTTCCACTATGACGTGTATGTTTCCACTATGACGAGTATGTTTCCACTATGACGTGTATGTTTCCACTGTGACGTGTACGTATGATGTGTATGCTTCCTTTCAATGTGACATGAATGATAACAGAACGTTATGTTTGGAGCGTGTTTTCTGATCCATGTTTGATTTAATTTCCTATTAACAGGAACAGACATTTAAGACCGTGCCTCCATGTGTGTAATGCACGCCTGTACGTGTGCTGGCGGCAGTTGTCTACCTGTGTATGTTATAAACTGTATTCTATGTGGAGTAAAGTCTTGCCTAAGTTGATTTTACACAAACAAACAGATTAGAGGGGATTCAGATCCGCGCGAGTTTGTCCAAGGATTAAACACTACAACAAATAAAATATCCATGGTAACAGTCAAGTGTTGGATTACAAACTTGTTTCGTTGTTCAGTAAGTGAGTTCAACAAGGGAGATTATATGCAAGTTGTGAATATCAAAGGAACCTGGGGATATATTTGGACCTAAACTTAAGTGTTCAGAGTAATCATATATATACGAGAAGAGCGGAAAGCTCTCGATGTCGAAGAGTCGACCCCACCTAATTGTCTTGCATCAAGAACAACATTTTGGTTGATCTACGGAAAAATGCTTAGTACCGTTGGAAAGATGGATAATATTTCTTTTAAAACCTCCTATATGCATTTAAAATGTATTCTCCTTCCGCGGACATGATCTCCGTTTCCTCCAAAAACACACGCCATTTCAGAGTTTTTCACAGTCATCGTGCAACTTTTTGTATATTAATGAGGATGACGTCAGCCTCGTGTGGAAACATGCAGTGTTGGTTGGTTTAGCGAAAACATGGTTGCGCTTCCAGCCAATCACTCCACGGGTCTTGGCACGGGGCTGACATCAACCTCATTAGTATACATTTTTGGTAGCTGGTTGTTTACCGACAGCTGCCGCTAAAACATATGCTTGGTTGTACAGTTAAGGATGTCTTCATTAATGATTTTAAACGCCAAGCAATTACTGTCCCTTCTCAATTTTTCGACATGAATCGTTCATAAGGAGTATCAAACTATATTATTATGATGAATTTCGTGGCAAGGTTATAAAAAAAACCTTACTTCAATAAATTGTTCATATAATTTTGAGTAGCAATAACTTCCTGACCATTATTGTAAGCTATTGGAACTAAGGTGACGTACTTATACAATTTTGTATGCTAAAACTGTTATTTAAATCTGTTATTTAGTGTAGTAAAATGCATTTGGACATTAACATTGCTTGATTATCAAGTTGACCGATATCCGATAGTTGGCATTATCCGGTAGTTGGTATTATCCGGTAGTTGGCATTATCCGATAGTTGGTATTATCCGATAGCTGGTATTAACCGATAGTTGGTATTATCCGGTAGTTGGCATTATCCGATAGTTGGTATTATCCGGTAGTTGGTATTATCCGGTAGTTGGTATTATCCGATAGTTGGTATTATCCGGTAGTTGGTATTATCCGGTAGTTGGTATTATCCGGTAGTTGGTATTATCCGGTAGTTGGTATTATCCGGTAGTTGGTATTATCCGGTAGTTGGTATTATCCGGTAGTTGGTATTATCCGGTAGTTGGTATTATCCGGTAGTTGGTATTATCCGGTAGTTGGTATTATCCGGTAGTTGGTATTATCCGGTAGTTGGTATTATCCGGTAGTTGGTATTATCCGGTAGTTGGTATTATCCGGTAGTTGGTATTATCCGGTAGTTGGTATTATCCGGTAGTTGGTATTATCCGGTAGTTGGTATTATCCGGTAGTTGGTATTATCCGGTAGTTGGTATTATCCGGTAGTTGGTATTATCCGGTAGTTGGTATTATCCGGTAGCTGTTATTAACCGGTAGTTGGTATTAACCGGTAATTGGTCGGTAAATTATTCAGTTTCCGGTTACTAACATTCGGCTAGTTTGACAAACCTTAATACAACATGAGCATGTAATGCCTATTATATTGCTTGTTTTAGCCATACAGCCAAACGCCGTCACCAAGTTCGATCTTCGGGTCAAGCGCTTTGTGGGAGAGAAGGGTCAAGTGACATACCCCGTCGGCACCATGACGACTATCCGCTACAAGTCCCTCCCTCTGTGGGCTATTTACGCAGGCGGAATTACTTTTGTTGTGTTCTTTTTCTGGTATCTTCGATCTCCAAAAACGGAAGTGCCACTTCAAGTACATACCGGAAGTAAACTGTCTAGTAAACATTTCAATGTGAGGAAAATTCCGCAAATGAAGGACCCGGCGTTTGATTTCAATAAAGCGATTGAGACAATGAATGAAGAGAGGACCGCGATGGACGATGCAAAGCTGGTCGATCTCATCCGAAATTACTTGATACAAGTGCCGTCAGAGGGCGATACCTATAACCTAGAGGATCCCACCAACCTCCGATTCTCGGCTGGTCAGACTTCCTATGTGGATCAAAGACTACACGGAACGGTAATAAATAATGCTTAGTGTAATTGATCTAATTTTTCAAATGTTATAGATTTGCAAAGCAAAAATGTATCCTGTGTGACTTTGTAAGGCCAGTTCCCGATGGCAAGGGGAAGGTACACAATGAGATCCCACAGGATTTCCCAGGTCACGAGAACGAGACGTCATAGAGGGGGAACAGTGTAGGAGCTAACGAATGTGTATGAAGGGAAATACTTCCTTACTCGCAAACTAGCTTTTCCGGTAACTTTGGAACGCGCTTATTCAGTAGTGGCTGGACGGATGTCAGACCGCACGTTCCAGTAACAACAATTGATATACTGTTAACCTCTTGATTCACTGTAACGTATTTAGTTCTGGCTAATATATTCCTATATACATACTTGTTGAGAATTTTAATTCTAAAATTGCTAACAGAAATACCTGATCTACTAACATTGTAAATCTACACTCGGATAAATACTTTATGAGTGGTTTACAATTAGTCCCTACCGCCGTACATACAGCAGTGCATCTCAGCGTGTTAAACGTTTCTTGTAGAGGCTTCTTAGGTCCATGCAAATGAATTTCGTAACGTCCAAAGGTTATTTTTGTTATCACAGTATTCCGCTCGTTTGCTTGATAATTTATATATGTATCAGCCATTCGATGTATACTCTTGGTTGAGACTATACTAGTTGACTTGCCTTTGCTTGCTCCAGGAAGGAGTGTTTTACGTTGAGACTAGGGCCTTCGCAGGGGAGAGTGAGTCTACATCGCTGTTCTTTGAGAAGACACGTCGTTGGACGGGACTACTGGTCGAGCCGGATCCTGTCAAGTTTGAATTACTAAGGAACAAAAATCGGAAAGCGTACCTACTTAATGCGTGTGTCACCGACAAATCATACCCAACAAAGGTAGGCTGCGGTTACGGGGTAGAAAACTGTTAATTTGTCAAAAGGGGACACTCTTAAGTCAAACACACGTGTTCTTGTTGTTACAAATGTAATACAAGCTGTTGTAATAGCAGACATCTGATGAGAGACGGTGTACTTGGTTTATCTACATCCCTGAACAGAGATAGGGATATAACATGCAATTCATAACTGAAAATATTAAGCATTGCTTTCATAGGCAATATAAATGCCAACTGGCGAAGGAAAATTCGTTAAAGCCCGCAACGTTGTTGGATTTGCCTTTTTCCACATTGCCGATGAATGTCAACTTAAAGCAGTTCAATACTTATATTTACCATTTTTTGGAATAATATTATGATCGTCTCACAGAAAATCCAACTACACTTAATATTATCATTAGTCCAAATAATGTATTTATCGAATATGCTTGTTCGATGAATTCAACTGCTATTTGGCGAGAGGGAGGGTCAGTGGTATCTAACGTAACAGTTATGTCGTCATAATAAAAATGACGTCACAATCGGCATCTGAAAGTGGTAAGGTTAGTTAAGCATTGAACTGCTTTCAGCTGGCATTCATATGCAAGCGCTTCTTTGAATTTGCCTTTGTCCAGATGGCATTCATTTTGCTTATGAATGCTAACTGAAAGCAGTTCAATACTTATATTTACCAATTTTTTGGAATCTGTTCATCTCATACTCAATTTCACTATTCAGCTTTTAGTTCAAAAATATTGTATGTATCGTGTATGCTCGTTTAATTATTAGAACAGTCATCGCTCAATGAGGGCCAGTGGTATCCAATTTAACAATTATGACGTCATAATAATGATGACATCGAAATTGGTCCATGGCATTCATAGCTTATATGAATGCCAACAGAATTTGGTAGGATTATATAGTGGCTTGCCATACGATGGTAAATATATAGTGGTAAAGCCCTACTATGGTACATGCTAACACATAAATCTAAATAAGCAAAAGAAATGTTTTAAAACTATAAACTTGCTCAAAATGTATAGGACACTCAAGTATGCAGGAACAGTTTTACTGGAAGCTGAACAGGTCTGTTTATTAGCGTTGCTATGTTACACGACGTAGTAGATACAGATATGATCATGTATAGATTTGTGGATTTTCAGAGGACTCTGTTCAGACCGGATAGTACCGACCTAAGCAAGCCAGGATCAGAAAGTTATACTGCTCAGTGTTTTCCTCTCTACTCCATCCTGTTAGCACTGGAACAGAACGTCATTACTCTCCTTAGCTTAAATTTTTACGAACTAGGAAGTGAAAGTCAGAGCGAACACGATTTGTTGATGTCACTTCCGTTCGAAAAGCTAAACGTTACTTTCGTAGGAATACGAAACTTATACTCCAACAAAGTTCATCAGGCGCCGTTGGAATGGATGATGGAACAAAAAGGATTTGAGCTTCAGGGTAGACTGCGGACAGATGACCAATGGGTAAATGACTTGGTGTTTCTTAACAAAATCAATAAACTGCCAACAACACCTTTTTGGACGTCTACAAACATTTTCCGGGCTGTGGTGCTGTTTCTCGTTTTGTATGGTATAGCTAATGTTGTGGCGTACAAGTTCCTGTTTCCCAAACTCCACCTGTACAAAGTAGCATACGGTTTGGTGTGATAAGGTTCAACGTGTGTTATCTTAGTGTGGAGGATGAAAAGCGGCTTTGAAAAAGCTAGTACTACATTTATACACATGTACAAGTATACAATTGTTAATACATTTATACACATGTACAAGTATACAATTGTTAATACATTTATACACATGTACAAGTATACAATTGTTAAAGGAACATGTAGTAAACAAAGCCTAGCCGTGCAGACTTTCCTCCTGGCGGTACTGTTACTATGATANAGGAACATGTAGTAAACAAAGCCTAGCCGTGCAGACTTTCCTCCTGGCGGTACTGTTACTATGATATTTGAAATGTTCGTCTTTTTTATTTTATTTTTTTAATAATTAGGTGAGTTTGTGATTGTAGTTTTACAAAGATGGAAGTATGTCCGCAAGACTGTGTGAAATTGTTTTAAAAATATTATGACAAGCAATATTTTTTATCTCTAAGAATATGCTATTTTTTTAATGTCATGGTATGAAACGTGTCACCTTTGTAACTTGTCGTTATTTACATATCATGTTTTGGGAGGAATATAATAACATTGATTATATATTTTATGCATAATTGTGGATGAGATCTTTAGTAGATAAAGTCTACTCACTAAATCACTTAGAATGCATTTGGGAATAATCTACCAAGTCGGTGTGATTTACACAAAGAAATCTCAATCCGAGGGTACATTTTTTTCAGTTTAGCACAAGTCATTTTTCAATCGGTCATTCCTAATGAATCATAAATGAAATTTTATCATAGTTTATTGACTTTTTCAGTCTTTCTTAAATACGAATATGGTCCTTAATAAAGTTCATATCTGTTAAATGGCGTTAAGCTCTGAAAAACCCAACTTAAACCAAACGTTGCCGCGCGGAAATTCCCATTTAGATAAAGATATTATTTTATTTAATCCACGTTACTATCATCCTCGATACTCCAGGAGTTACGCTCCCTTTCGCTCTCTGCACCCCTGGAATATGTCATAGCAAAATCGAAGGCACGCGGCTAGCTATTTGATTTGACTAGAGTAAAGAAAACCTGACCAATCGCTAGGCAGATACCTGTCCTTTTAGGATTACAAAGGAGTGACAACCACTTAAAAGCCTGTTGTACCGTTACGTGACCGGGAGATTCTTTTGATGTTCGAGGGGTGCAAAGAGAATTACCCTTGGAGTATCGAGGATGACACTACAGAGAGCGTTAGTAAACGTAACACCTGGAGTATCGAGGATGCGTTATTTTAAAACGCTAAATAGTCTATTGTTTTTGTGTTGTCAAATATTTGTATACCCTACCACCTCCCAATTCAATGGTACAATGGCTTGTAGACACGATCTTGTCCGAACAACTAAGTCGCTTTGGTCTTCTTGAAACCTGGCTTCAGTATCACAAACGTACTTGAGGCCGCCTCAAGCTGAGATTTGAGTCCAAACTCAAGAACTCAACCTCAGCGTACGTGTTTCAATATCACAAACTAAAAACTTAGCTCAGTGCCTCAAGCTGATGCCAAAAGTCTGAGACTGCCCAAGAGCAGACTTAAGTTCGAACTCAAGCTCCGAAACGAAACTGTTTGCAATAAAATGGCAGGCTTGGCGAACACTTATAATGACAAGGTTTTTTTTTATTGATTTGTTACAATCATCCAAAGTGTTGGAGACACACACAATCTTTACTAGACAATTATGCAGGTAAGCCATATATATATTGTCAATTTATTTAAAATGAGTCCGAGATGACTGGGGTCCCGCGAATACGATAGCCCTGGACCAGAGTGCGATTTGAAATATAAATAATCTATGCGTTATAGTTTCCAACCAAAGGACTTTAAATGAAAACCTGAGCATGTGATCTTTTAAATGATGTATTTTCATATTATTTTACTTTTTGTAAGACGATATATCGTGGCTTGTTTGTGTCCAAGTCGGACCGATTTGGGCTATGCTCCGAGATGATGTAATAACAATATTTGAATGTGTTGACATGCAATTCTGGGTACAATCAGTAATTTGTTTCCATAATTTACACATAACAGTATAGATTTCATTCTGAATAATAACAAAAACGATGCAAATACCTTGTAATGTAATTTCTCAAGAACGTCGTCTGATCGTTAGAAGCGTCTACTGACCATGATCAGTCATAATACTCGCCCGTTTTGTGTTGCACCTGCCGTATCTTCTTTGTCACGTCGTGGTACCAAGTATTGAGTACAAAGTAAACGCAATGTCCGCGACGTAGCCATTTCCTCTAGATGTTTGTCGTTAACGGAATCTTTTCGACCACACAGGTTACAAATTAATCTTTATTTTCATCATAGGAGCTTTTTAACACTTTGGCCTGTTCTGATTTATTTTGAGTGAAGTAGATGCATGTTGTTAAAAACAGTGTGGTTGTACTTAAAAACCACTGTTACAAAGATTGTACCTCTTCTTCGTTTAATGATATTAAATTCTTTCAAAATTATTTCAGCGTAAACATGTTGACACACAACAGGTGCGACATCGCGCGAAAAAAACTGCACAGTCTTGATACAAGAAATGTGCTCTTTTTGGTGTGAAGAGTTCCGCGGAAGTTTACGTCGGCAAGCTCAGCTGAGCTTGAGTTTAACCAGCCGAGCTTAAGTTTTACCAGCTTTGTGATACCCGTTTGGTGGTAAATCTCAGCTGAGTTCAAACTTAAGATTTGAGCTTGAGATTTGAGAAAATGTTCGTGTAACCGAAGCCTGGTCAGCTAAAAAATACTGGTATGCTATATATATAGCTAATCACCATTAAAATCAGTTGTACATAATAATGAAAATTATGCGATGCTATTCAGTTTGTTGTTACCTTGTAAAGTTACAGTTTTTACATTATATTAAATAAAATTATAGTACATTAATACAGTTACACCATTTGTGCAGCAAAAGTTTGGCGTTTTAAACGGTTGTTAGCGATGTATCTAGGGAGAGGTAGGAAGGAATGGCGACGAAAAGGAAAGTGTGAGCTTGAAATGAGTTTGACGGTAACCGAGGTAGCAAATGGTATGAGGGGAATTGTATATTTTTGACTACACACTCAATCATTTTTTTTATGTTTATGTATGTGTTTGAGGAAAAAAGACATTTGTGTTTATCATTTTCGCTGTGCAGAACATAAGTAAAACCAAGATATATTTCACGTGAAGTGCGTTCTATCGGAACCAATCCCGGCTTACCTTTACAGCAGCCCAAGACTTATTCTGACGTGATATTAAATTCAAATTATGACGGAAACTCCCGAATGATTTCCGATAGAGGTACGTGACCTGACGGAACTGGTAACCATATAAATCAGGATCTTGTTCCCGCAAATATGGCTGCTCTAATAGTTTGTTTAATTATTTAACATTCACTGAACGAAATTACCAAGAAAGAAGCAATTGAACATTAGTTGTAATGTGTACGTAATAGAGTGAAGGCAACCTTTACGATGGTACGCAGCACAGTTCCGCCAACCTTTACGATGGTACGCAGCACAGTTCCGCCAACCTTAACGATGGTACGCAGCACAGTTCCGCCCATACAGCTTGCTTAACATCACAAATGTTAAAGCATTAAAAAGTTTACTATATGTTATATATGTAATGTGGATGGTGTTTTTATTGTTTCATGTTTGCGGGAATAATGGAAGTTCACATCTGGTATTTATTGATGTGGATGCCATGTTTGTGATATATCTACATTGATTTTGAAGCAGCCAATTGTGAACTTGTTAGTGTTTGATATAGTTGGGTATAATGTTACCGTGTCTAAGTTTCTGACATTACACTGAGGTAATCGAGTCACGCAGTGGGTAACGCACTCGCCTTTCATTAAGACGGCCGAAATTCGACTCCTCGATCAGGTGTGAGAGTGTTGGGTAACCTGTCCGACCACTTTGGGTTTTCTCCGGTTTCCTCTCCCATTCAGAACCCGGAGACCGCTTTTAACCTTCTTTTTTACGTTTTTACAAGCGAAACTTTGCAGTAGCCTAATCACCTGTGGCTACTGTCGTTATTTAATTGCTCGGACACAAAATTTCATGAAACACCTTTTTCTATTTCAGCTGAATTTTTCAATAGGTATGAAAATATTACATATTGCATCAGGTAATTTAATATAAATAAATCATCTTTACTTTGTGCCTATATACAGAATGAGTAAAAATCGCTGATAAAGAACTACCACATTTTATATTTATTAATAAAGTATTGAAGAACTAATGTACAGATGGTTAACTTCGTTTTTGTCTGCGACACATGAAAGCAGGAAATGCATCGCCTTTCCCGCCAATACAGACAGGTGAATCTGAAGCATCTTTTTGTTATCGTGGAGAAGACAAATTGCTGCAGGAATATACGACAACTTTTATAATGGAAATCATAAATTGCTTCATTAGAGAAAAAATACATTGGAATTAGTTTTTAAAAAGTTTGGTAATTTTACAAATTATTTCCAGGGTAAGTGAAACAAATTACGAAAGCAAAATCTGCAGCATAATAAAAGACATTACTAGATCAACGTTTTGTAGATATATCAACAGCTTCCAGGTATTGATCAGGAAAAAAACAAGCAAACTGAATAAACTTTTTTATTTATCTTCATCCATAATTTCAAAGTTAAATGTCACATCCTCTATACATTCATGCTTAGACATCATTTGTTCAAAGAAAGAGTTAACTTTGTCGGCTGTCTCTTGGCTGACCATCAAAGGATGAATCGGACTGTAAACTTCTTGACTTTGTATTCCATTTAAACCCATTTTCTCAATCTTATTGGTCACCATTTTTAGTTCACCAGGTTGGGAAATGAACTGAAAATCGAAAATAAACAAACAAAATTAATGAGTCTGAACAATATTCAAGAGGCTCATGGGCCTGTATCGCTCGCCAGGATATTTAAGCAATTGTGGCAAGATGTTCTCATTAAAGGCTAAACTGAAGAGGCCAGCTCCAAGAGACAAAACAGGTAGCACAACAATGTTTGTCTCTCCCTGCCTAGGAACGACATCTATGATCTGAACCATTTCAAATACCTAGGTCCCCAGCCAGGGGAATAATCGTGAGGGTGTTCCTCTCTGTTTATCCAACAATTGTTGATATGATAGGTATTGGGATCGTATATGTTTTGATATTGTGACCCAGGGACCAAGTTCCAAGGGGTTGGACCAGACTCCAGAGTCAGTTCTGATAGCATATTTTTGTTAATCTATTTAAGCCAAGCAAGTATATACATGCATGGTTATAGGGTGATAATCTTTACCATTTCCATCTAATGATCACGGAACTAAGTCATCAGGGGCGAGAATGACACTTGGATCAATCCTGGTACATGTAGCAGGATTATGTTCCCCTAGCAACTGTGTATATGGTTATTGGGTGGGGTCATAACAGCTTCAATGCAATAACTAAGGGATTGTTCCAGAGGTTTGGGACATACCAAGAGGCAACTTCACAAACAAACTGTACCATGAATGCATTTGTGTATATAGTTGAGAGGTGGGGATTTCAACTGATCCCATGTTTTAGCCCACAGATTAATTACAAAGGGCTGAGACTGACCGAGGGACCTACGCTGGTAGCATGATTGTGTTTATCTCTTCATGCTAAGCAATTACATAACTGGTCAAGGGTGAACATGTCCATGTCATGACAGAAACAAGTCCCGACAGTGTGTCTAAATGTCTCCCACCTTCATGTCCATGTCATGACAGAAACAAGTCCCGACAGTAAGTCTAAATGTCTCTCACCTTCACGTCCATGTCATGAAAGAAACAAGTCCCGACAGTATGTCTAAATGTCTCTCCCCTTCATGTCCATGTCACGACAGAAACAAGTCCCGACAGTATGTCTAAATGTCTCTCCCCTTCACGTCCATGTCATGACAGAAACAAGTCCCGACAGTGTGTCTAAATGTCTCCCACCTTCATGTCCATGTCATGACAGAAACAAGTACCGACAGTATGTCTAAATGTCTCTCACCTTCATGTCCATGTCATGACGGAAACAAGTCCCGACAGTATGTCTAAATGTCTCTCACATTCACGTCCATGTCATGACAGAAACAAGTCCCGACAGTAAGTCTAAATGTCTCTCACCTTCACGTCCATGTCATTACAGAAACAAGTCCCGACAGTATGTCTAAAAGTCTCTCCCCTTCACGTCCATGTCATGACAGAAACAAGTCCCGACAGTGTGTCTAAATGTCTCTCACCTTCATGTCTACTATATAAATGCTACACCTCAAGGGTGAACATGTCCATGTCATGACAGAAACAATTCCCGACAGTGTGTCTAAATGTCTCCCACCTTCATGTCCATGTCATGACAGAAACAAGTACCGACAGTATGTCTAAATGTCTCTCACCTTCACGTCCATGTCATGAAAGAAACAAGTCCCGACAGTATGTCTAAATGTCTCTCCCCTTCACGTCCATGTCATGACAGAAACAAGTCCCGACAGTATGTCTAAATGTATCTCACCTTCACGTCCATGGCATGACAGAAACAAGTCCCGACAGTATGTCTAAATGTCTCGCGCCTTCACGTCCATGTCATGACAGAAACAAGTCCCGACAGTAGGTCTAAATGTCTCTCACCTTCACGTCCATGTCATGAAAGAAACAAGTCCCGACAGTATGTCTAAATGTCTCTCCCCTTCATGTCCATGTCACGACAGAAACAAGTCCCGACAGTATGTCTAAATGTATCTCACCTTCACGTCCATGGCATGACAGAAACAAGTCCCGACAGTATGTCTAAATGTATCTCACCTTCACGTCCATGGCATGACAGAAACAAGTCCCGACAGTATGTCTAAAAGCCTCTCACCTTCACGCCCATGTCACGACAGAAACAAGTCCCGACAGTATGTCTAAATGTATCTCACCTTCACGTCCATGGCATGACAGAAACAAGTCCCGACAGTATGTCTAAATGTATCTCACCTTCACGTCCATGGCATGACAGAAACAAGTCCCGACAGTATGTCTAAATGTATCTCACCTTCACGTCCATGGCATGACAGAAACAAGTCCCGACAGTATGTCTAAATGTCTCGCGCCTTCACGTCCATGTCATGACAGAAACAAGTCCCGACAGTATGTCTTAATGTCTCTCACCTTCACGTCCATGTCATGACATAAACAAGTCCCGACAGTATGTCTAAATGTCTCTCCCCTTCACGTCCATGTCATGACAGAAACAAGTCCCGACAGTGTGTCTAAATGTCTCCCACCTTCATGTCCATGTCATGACAGAAACAAGTCCCGACAGTATGTCTTAATGTCTCTCACCTTCATGTCCATGTCATGACAAAAACAAGTCCCGACAGTATGTCTAAATGTCTCTCCCCTTCATGTCCATGTCATGACAGAAACAAGTCCCGACCGTAGGTCTAATGTCTCTCACATTCATGTCCATGTCATGACAGAAACAAGTCCCGACCGTAGGTCTAATGTCTCTCACATTCATGTCCATGTCATGACAGAAACAAGTCCCGACAGTATGTCTAAATGTCTCTCACCTTCATGTCTACTATATAAATGCTACACCTAATGTTTAAGTTTACTACATGTATATGAATAAAAGAGCATTTTACCTAAAAGTCTGGTATGTTCTTACCTAAAGCTCATTGGTCTATTATGTACTAGAATACTGTACACAAAACTTTCTCGTCTAGAACTTTGTTCACAAAAAAAATAGTTTCAAACACTAGAACTCTGAAATGAACAATTTGAAATACCATTTTACCTGTATAAAAGATTTCCCTTCCTGGTCAGATTCTAACGTGACGTCTTCAGCCCCGGCCTCCAATCCAATCTCCACGTATTTATCAAGATCTATCTCCCCTTCTTCAGGTGGTGCTGTGATCACTCCTTTGTGATCAAACTTGTAAGCCAAATTGGCTTTGCGACCCACAATATATCTGTAAAAACATAATGATTGGTCACATTATCTGTGACATATACTTGACCTCTGGCCCCTAACAATGAAAAACTTTGATGGGGCAATGCCCTGAACCGTTAATATTTGGAGTTGACTTATTCAGATACAGGTGTAACAGGAGAATGATAAATGCAACGGTCAGACCGGAGTCGAACCTGGGACCCTCTTAACTCTATACGGATGATCTAACAATTCAATAGAGCTACCTGATCACTGGCGATCGACCCCAGTCAAGTTCCACTACACAATTTATGCCTTGTAATTGTATGATATGAGCGTGGACAACATCATACTGCTTCCTATTGTTGGTGATGTCCAGTTGGGAACTAAGGATTCACATGAAATAATGTGCCTTGTTATATATGACGGTTACATATGTACATGTACATTTGTCACCTATGTGTGTGTGATAGAGACAGATTGCATACATACATCCCAAGATATTCTTGTTTCCTCTAAAAACTGTTGTTTACACACACAAGTCCTAGATTTATCTCCTGTTTTTGTTTTGTTTTACAGCCCATCGAAATGCTATTCATTTGAGGCCAATAGTTTTATCAGTGAAGTTATAAACGTTAGTTAACACCACGGAATTACCTAAGTCCGTGTAAACACATACACAGATTACCTAGGTTCCTCTAAACAGTAGTTAGGTTATAACCGTTTGTAAACACATACACAGATTAC
>NW_018405674.1:0-207 GCF_002113885.1 Mizuhopecten yessoensis
CCATACCCAACATACCCAATCACCTCATTACCCAACATACCCAATTTCCTCCTTACCGAACATACCCAATCACCTCCTTGCCGGACATACCCAATCACCTCCTTACCGAACATACCCAACACCTCCTTACCGAACATACCCAATACCTCCTTANGAATCACATCCTTATCAAACATACCCAATCACCTCCTTACACAACATAACCAA
>NW_018405674.1:4622-4908 GCF_002113885.1 Mizuhopecten yessoensis
ATTACCCAACATACCCAAAAACCTCCTTACCCAACATACCCAATCACCTCCTTACCGAACATACCAAATCACCTCCTTACCCAACATACCCAAGCACCTCCCTACCGAACATACCCAATCACCTCCTTACCGAACATACCCAACACCTCCTTAGCCAACATACCCAATCACCTCCTTACCCAACATANCCCAACATACCCAAGCACCTCCTAACCCAACATACCCAATCACCTCCTTACCAAACATACCTAATCACCTCATTACCCAACATACCCAACCACCTCCT
>NW_018405675.1:0-207 GCF_002113885.1 Mizuhopecten yessoensis
CAGTATTATACAGCTTTATGTACTAGTATTATACAGCTTTATGTAGCAGAATTATAAAGCTTTATGTACCAGTAGTATAAAGCTTTATGTACCAGTATTGTAAAGCTTTATGTACCAGTATTATAAAGCTTTATGTAAGAGTATTATACAGCTTTAAGTACTAGTATTATACACCTTTATGTACCAGTATTATACAGCTTTATGTAC
>NW_018405675.1:4350-4764 GCF_002113885.1 Mizuhopecten yessoensis
CATACAGCTTTATGTACCAGTATTATACAACTTTATGTACCAGTATTGTAAAGCTTTATGTATCAGTATTATACACCTTTATGTACCAGTATTATAAAGCTTTATGTATCAGTATCATAAAGCTTTATGTACCAGTATTATACAGCTTTATGTACCAGTATTATACACCTTTATGTACCAGTATTATAAAGCTTTATGTATCAGTATCATAAAGCTTTATGTACCAGTATTATACAGCTTTATGTACCAGTATTATACAGCTTTATGTACTAGTATTATACAGCTTTATGTACCAGTATTATAAAGCTTTATGTACCAGTATTATACAGCTTTATGTACCAGTATTATACACATTTATGTACCAGTATGATACAGCTTTATGTACCAGTATTATACAGCTTGATGTACCAGTAT
>NW_018405676.1:0-207 GCF_002113885.1 Mizuhopecten yessoensis
ATATATTTAACTCCGTCGGGTATCGGTCGATATAAGGGTCTTTTTATTAGCTAGTAATATATTTGATATAAAGTTTCTTCGTTAACTAGTAATATATTTGATATAAGGTTTCTTTGTTAGCTAGTAATATATTTAACTCCGTCGTGTATCGATCGATATAACTGTTTTTTTTGTTAGCTAGTAATATATTTGATATAAGGTTTCTTT
>NW_018405676.1:1461-2064 GCF_002113885.1 Mizuhopecten yessoensis
TGGTTTCCGTGTTACTTACGTCGTTGTAATGGGAATGACTGACAACATCTTGATTGAATAAAACCACTGTGATGTATGGTCAATTAGTCTCCCCATTTCATCAGAAAATATCAATAGATGATGATCAAATCTTATCCTGTCAAGTATAGTCATTACTGACGAACCTTTGGAAAAGACGTAACAAGTAACCAAATTTTGAAAATGTGATGTAACACGGATACAAAAGGTTCACGTTCCTGTTACATCTTTTCACGTAATAATCAATATCTGAATATTCAATGGGAAATGTTGTTAACAAAACAATAAGTAATCTGTTAAATGACTGTTGTCAACATTTGTTATTGATATAACCCCTTTCAAGTTCCTAGGATATATCAGATGGACATTCGCATTATTAGATGTAACTGGAAACTGCTTTTTTACTGGGATTGAAATTGTGATGCAACAAGTACACAGACGCTTCACATTCCTGTTACATCTTTTCTGTTTGAATTGTATTGCTATTTGCTAATTACGCATAATTCATGTTTCCGATTTATTTTAACGAATTGAGAACACTTGCAATGTAGATGTAACCAGGAATCAAGAAATGAGAATGTGATG
>NW_018405677.1:0-207 GCF_002113885.1 Mizuhopecten yessoensis
GTAGGTGCCAAGGTATGAGGATATAACAGCTGCCAGATAAATAAGTAAAGTGGTTGTCACCAGAAACATGCGACGGCCACCAAATACATATGTGACGGCCAACAGAAATATATGTGAAGGCCACCAAAAACATGTGACGGCCACCAAATACATATGTGACGTCCAACAGAAACATATGTGATGGCAACCAGATTTAGTTGAGGCAAC
>NW_018405677.1:4543-5160 GCF_002113885.1 Mizuhopecten yessoensis
AACTGCATGCTGTGAAATTCAAAAAAATGAATTAAACAATTGATCAAACATTATCCTAAAAACTTTTAAACATGGTTGGCCTGTGTAATCTGTTCAAAGAAATAGTCAGTGTATTTAAGGAGGCTCCACCCTTTCACAATTAACAAATAGAATTTGTTGTAACTTTCGCATAATGGTTGTGCAACTATACATAGAGGTGACTAAGAATTCCGATAGACTTTTTTTTCCATTTTTTTGGTGTGTGACATTATTCTGATCAATAACAACAATAAGAAAATGAAAATGAAGCATTACTAATACAATAAACCCTACAAATAATTTATTGATCACAAAATATATAAAACATGCTACAGTGGGTTTTTTTAATGAAATCGTATGGATAAAAGTGATCATCTACAAGCTAAAAGCAAATAAATAGGACACAAAGTTTCATACAAAAATGGTGGAAAATTGAACAAAATATACACCATAGTTTCATAATTAATTCATTTTACATTTTAGAAGCACTTTAATCATGGTGAGAGTTGTCTTCCTTGAAAACAATCCCGAGGGATAAAATTTACACCATGACGGTTATTTCTTTTAAAAAATATCATAACGATTAAAGTAATGGTATC
>NW_018405678.1:0-278 GCF_002113885.1 Mizuhopecten yessoensis
CCCCTGTGACCTTGAAAATTGGTCAAGGTCATTCATTTTTACAAAATTGGTAGCCATTTTATCCTAGCATGCTACAGGCCAAATATCAGTACCCTGGGCCTTTTGGTTATTGAGAAGAAGTTGTTTGAAGATTGTAAAGAATCTCGACACAATGACCTTGATAGTGGGTCAAGGTCATTTATTTGAACAAACTTGGTAGCCCTTCATNTCTTGAAAGTGGGTCAAGGTCATTCATTTTGAACAAACTTGGTAGCCCTTCATCCCAGCATGCTACAGGC
>NW_018405678.1:4642-36353 GCF_002113885.1 Mizuhopecten yessoensis
TTGATAGCCCTTAATCCCAGCATGATACAGGCCTAAAATCAGTACCCTGGGCCTTTTGGTTATTGAGAAGAAGTTGTTTGAAGATTTTAACATATTTCAACCCCTGTGACCTTGAAAGTTGGTCAAGGTCATTTATTTGAACAAACTTAGTAGCCCTTCATTCAAGCATGCTACAGGCCAAATATCAGTACCCTGGGCATTTTGGTTATTGAGAAGAAGTTGTTTAAAGATTTTAACATATTTCAACCCCTGTGACCTTGAAATTGGGTCAAGGTCATTCATTTGAACAAACTTGATAGCCCTTCATCCCAGAATGCTACAGGCCTTATATCAGTACCCTGGGCCTTTTGGTTAGTGAGAAGAAGTTGTTTGAAGATTTTAACATATTTCAACCCCTGTGACCTTGAAATTGGGTCAAGGTCCTTCATTTGAACAAACTTGGTAGCCCTTCATCCCAGCATGCTACAGGCCCAATATTAGTACTCTGGACCTTTTGGTTATTGAGAAGAAGTCGTTTGAAGATTTTACGACATTATACCCCTGTGACCTTGAAAGTTGGTCAAAGTCATTCATTTGAACAAACTTGGTAGTCCTTCATCCCTGCATGCTACAGGGCCTTTTGGTTATTGAGAAGAAGTTGTTTTATGAGCAGTGCTCTGTTCTTGAAAATGCTCTTCTTGAGCTTGTCGATGGTTCATCCATTTGTTCAATGACTTTGTTATTCATTTGCTCATTGATTTGGTTAGCCGATTGTTGGCTGGACATCTTCTGGTTCCTCATCGATTTGTTTTTCTGTCTCGTTTTCGTATCTCTCTTCCTCCCCTGTTGTATCCTTATCCATTACTACCTCATTGGTGATGGCGCTGATGGAAGATGCCTCCTTTTGCCGCTGATGTAGGTGGTAGTACACGTCTGCTGTTGTTGTACGCCAAAGCCTCGCGGGCATCCGGGTGTGTTTCCCTTACTAATGACACCGAAGGGCCAAGTGAGCTTATAGCATGGTGCAGCGTTCCTCGTCCGTACGTCCGTCCGCCTGTCGTCCGGCGTCAATATTTTACTTTAAACAACTTCTTCTTAATAACCGCAAGGCCTAGGGTGATGATATTTGGCCAGAAGCAAACTGGGATGAAGGGCTACAAAGTTTGTTCAAATAAATGACCATCACCTATTTTCAAGGTCAAAGGGTTCAAATATGTTAAAAACCTTTAAGCAACTTCTTCTCAATAACCAAAATGCCCAGGGCTATGATATTTGGCCAGTAGCATGCTGGGATAAAGGGCTACCAAGTTTGTTCAAATGAATGGCCTTCATCCATTTTCAAGTTCACAGGGGTCAATCGTCTTAAAAAATCTTATACAACTTCCTCTGAATAACTAAGAGGCCTAGGATAATGATATTTGGCAAGTAACATGCTGGAATGAAGGGCTACCAAGTTTGTTCAAATGAATGACTTTGACAAATATTCAAGGTCACAGGGGTCAAATATGTTTGAAACCTTTATACAGCTTCTTCTCATTAACGAAATGGCCAAGGATGATTATATTTTGCAAGTAGCATGCTGTGATGAAGGGCTAGCAAGTTTGTTCAAATAAATGACTTTGACAAATATTCAAGGTCACCGGGGTCAAATATGTTTGACACCTTTATACAGCTTCTTCTCATTGACGAAATGGCCAAGGAGGATTATATTTTGCAAGTAGCATGTTGTGATGAAGGGCTAGTAAGTTTGTTCAAATAAATGACTTTGACAAATCTTCAAGGTCACAGGGGTCAAATATGTTTGAAACCTTTATACAACCTCTTCTTTAACCAAGAGGCCTAGGGTTATGATATTTGGCAAGTAGTATGCTAGGATGAAGGGCTACCAAGTTTGTTCAAATGAATGACCTTGAAGTATATCCAATGTCACAGGGGTCAAATATGTTAAAAGAACAAATTTAAAAGACTTCTAAATTAGCAAAATGCCAAGGGTGATGATATTTGGCCATTACGGTCTGGGATGAAGGGCTACCAAGTTTGTTAAAATAAATGACCTTCGCCCATATTCAAGGTCATATGTTTAAATCTTTTAATAGGTTCTTATGAATCAAACACTGCCTCTAACTGTATGTTAGTCCACGTTTAAGATTACAAGTGTGAGATTAATACAAGGTGAGCGATTTAGGCCCATTGGGCCTCTTGTTATTCTCGTCTGTCTCGTGGACTTTGACCTGCTGACTTGCACGAGGTTGGTTTGAGAAGGTGGCGATTTTTGCCTTCTTCGAAGCTCCCTCCGTCGTCAGATGATGGGTATTCTGTAGATGTTTGGCTAAACTCTGGACCATTGATGTTATATATATATCGCATATTCCATATCATCTATTGGTTATCTCTATCATTTTAACCCCCTTTTTATTCTTTATTATCTATACATACAATGCGAATGTTTTTAAAATGAACCATTTTATCTGATTTTATCTTCGCTACTCACACGTTTGTTAAAAAAAAATAAAAAATAAAAATAAAAAAAAAATCACCATGGCCCTAAATGACCACAGCCGTCGATGGGCCGTTAAACATAAACAAACAAACAAACCATTGATGAGCAGTTTGGAATTGGACAATTCTTATATCTGCGCGAGGGGTTTTCGCCCTCTGAGTGCGACGACATTGTGGCCCTGTTTAATGCTGGGCAAATCCTTGTCTGTAAAGGACAATTGTCGTGAGCGTGGCGCATGTGACTTGACATGTCCAGGACTTCAGTTCTGCAGAGATTACAGAGTTTGCGGGGACGAGGATTCGCGGACCACTGTCTCTTGCTTTTGGTCCTTGAGAGGTGTTGTTGTGCTGTCCTAATTTGTTTTGAGACTTCTTTCCCTCTGGTGGTGTTTTCGAAATACCCTCCGAGACTCTCAAATCTGATCTTGACGATTCTTTTAAGTTTTTCTTGCTTTTTGTTTTGTCGCTTGAGGCGGCGAAGGGGGGATCATGTCAATGCCGTCCTCCTCACTGCTGCTCTCCTTGGGGCTTTGTTTGGTTGGAACATATTCCACGTCCTTGTCGTCGTCAAAATATTCGACGTCAGACTGCTCGTCGCCAGCTTGGCACTTGCTTTTCCTCCTTGCATTGCTTCCATCATGTTTTGATATAGTTAGCATTTACCCGACAACTTTCATTCAGAGTTTGATTGTCAAATAGTCCGGACGTGGTGGCACCCTCTTCATTTGGAGAAACACTTGGCGTTTTAGGTTGAAGAGGAGAAAAGTGTGCTAAATGCACCTCAGGCTCACCTTCTTTCTCCTCCAATGTTGCCTCCTCTTGTTTTCCTCGTCGGTATCAAGGCTACATTCAGTTACATTATTATCCTCTGCCTCATCAACCTTCTTTTTCTGCTTTTTTGAATTTTGTCTTTTTCGCCTTGTAAAGTCCGAGCGCTTTCGTGGCATTCTCCTGAAAAGAAAAGTATATGTTTACAGAAATACCAAAATAAATGAAAAGAAGTGATTTTTTTTTAAATAAACAACATACCACTTATATATATACATTCTTGTTATATACAGCATAACGGACATATATTACAGTTTTAGGTTGATTAACAAATGATGATTGTCCTATGGCCCTTTCGACACATAAGCTTGGGAGTAGGGTTTAACGGGATAAGCGAATTGCTGATTAAGATAAGAAGAAGAGAAAAAAAATGAATTATACTATATACAACTTTATATAAAAACATATAAAACCATAAACATAACACTCTCTCTCTCTCTCTTCTTTCACACTTTTCATAAATACACAATACTCACATGAGGAATCAATATTGCACCAAATACTACATTGACAAACCTAAACCATAATGGAATATGCAGTATTCTACTTACTGTAGGCAAGTATTGCACGGCTGGCTTTAATCGAGTAGGCTGTAATCTGCCCCGATTAACACAGTGTTACTACCGTGTTCAAGTTCCAAGTGGTCTGCAATCCACTGAACCATTTGGCACCACTAGACACAAAGTCATCAGGCACCAACAGCAAACTCCGTTTCTGTCACATTTGTCCACTGTGTCCACCACTCAGACCTTTCTCCATCACCGGACCGACCAACATCCGTCCCTGAGAGACGTCCGTCGTCAGACGTGCTCCTGCCATGAACACAGCACCGTCATCCGTCCGCGAGAAGGTTCAAGTATCACCACCATAAATTAGTAAGGCGTTTCTCTTCATACCAGGATTTAACTACAATTACAGATTTATGAATCAACAACAAACAAAGTAGTTAAGATTTGTAGCATTTTATTCATACAACACTATTTGGCAACATAAGGGTTCTCACAGACACTGCACATAACCTAACCTAGAATTTTTGAAGTCTCGACGAAGTGGCGTAGGCCCGGCCGTAAACTTGCATGCATTATTAAAGGGGCATCGCGGTGAAGTGACTATTTTTTTTGTGTCTTTTTTTCAAATATTACATAAACATATCAAGTGAGACTCCTTATGGAGCATAACGATCGGATTTGGCTGAAATAGATTCATAAAAATGATTAAATCTAAGATAATCATCGGTATTTCTACCTGTCTGACCAACGTTTTGTTCAGGGATTTCCCTCTACTAGCGCATGCGCATAGNCCCCTGCGAATAGGGGCAGGGCTGAGTTACACCGAAGTGATAGGCCCAAATGAATATGTGCAGCATATGAGAGCCCCATGAGTTAGTAGGTAAATATGGGAAGCCACCGACACAAGTTAGTGTTGAAACATGTGTTGATATATAGGTGATATGAATTAAGTTATGATGAGTTCCGAATAGTTCATTTTGCATTCAATATTATATCTCCAAGATATGTATATCGTAGCGTTTTATGTTAAGCTGCTGTCCAGTTTTGATGAGTTTGGGAGAGAGTTCAAAGTTCTGCTTTAGGATATATTACGTATAATATCCTTGATAATTGCATGGAAAGTTAACGCACCAAACTGACACTATTGGTCAATAATACTCACGGATAGATGAAATGATGGCGCTAATGGAGGACTATGGGATTCCAAAGGTACCAAACGAAAGAATCAAATAAACATTGAACTCTGTACCCTGTAATAGAATATATAAGAATTGAGAACATAGTCTCCTTATTCCTTGTTGAAATGACTGGAGGGTAAATGATGATCTTTGTGGGAGTGACCACTTCCCAATTTTTCTTAAGAATATTGGGACTCCTCTTGATGATCCTCTACCTCGATGGAATATGCACAAAGCAGATTGGGCCCAATTCCAACACATGTGCATTGAAAAACTAACCATAGACAATTTTACTAACCTCGACGACCCTATCAAAACTTTTACTGAAACACTCACTTCTATTGCCCAAAAGACAATTCCAAAATCCGCTCCAAAACCTACGAAGTTCCTTTTATCTGAAGAATCTTTTAAAACACGCAGTAATCGGGCAGCTGCTCTAAGACGCTACTTCAATTGCCCAACTGCTTCAAACTACAGTGAATTTAAAATTTGGCGGGCAAAGGCTCGGCGATCAATTAAAATTGACAAAAGAAACAGCTGGAGAGAATATGTATCCAAGATATCATCAAACACGTCCTCAAAAAAAGTATGGGATATGATTCGGAAAATAAGTGGGAAAAAGAAAAAGGCAACATCCTCCCACCTCATTAATAAAAACAAAATTTTCTCGTCTATAACTGAAATTGCTGATGCATTTGCAAAAAACATAGCTAAAAACTCATCCCCTTTAAACCACTCCCAAAAATTCCAGTCTTTGAAAAAAAAGAGAGAAAAGAAACGGCTCAATTTCAAATCATCAAACAAAGAAAGTTATAATGAACAATTTACCCTACCAGAACTTGTTGATTCGCTTAGAAAATCACAGGACACTGCTTCAGGTCCTGATGATATTCCATATCAATTTCTAAAGCACTTACCGGACTCTTCACTAACATGCCTTCTTTACATATTCAACCAAGTTTACGCTTCCGGAAAGATTCCCGATTCGTGGAAGAACTCCACAATTATACCTATCCCAAAACCGGGAAAGGATGCTACTGACCCAAACAACTATCGTCCTATCTCTCTGACTAGTTGTGTATGTAAAACTTTAGAACGAATGATAAACACTAGACTGGTTTGGTTTCTTGAGGCCAACGATATAATATCCCCTCTTCAAAGTGGCTTTAGAAATAGAAGAGGGACAAATGACCATCTCATCAGATTAGAGACGTTCATTCGAGAGGCTTTCGCCAAGAAAGAACACCTTGTCGCTGTGTTCTTCGATCTTGAGAAGGCCTATGATACTACATGGCAGTATGGCATCATGAAAGATCTTCACGACCTTGGCGTACGTGGAAACCTTCCCAATTTTATATCTAATTACCTATCAGATAGACACTTCAAAGTCCGTGTTGGTTCAACTTTTTCTGAAACGTCTAAACAGGAAATGGGAGTCCCACAGGGTGGAATCCTATCAGTCACACTGTTTGGTCTTAAAATCAATGATATAGTCAAATGTCTTGGTCAATCAACAGAAGGGTCGTTATTTGTGGATGACTTCTTGATCTGTTACAGATCTAAGAACATGCACACGATAGAACGACAACTTCAACAGAGTTTAAACAAACTACAAAATTGGGCAGACGAAAACGGCTTCAAATTCTCTAAATCCAAAACTGTGTGCATGCATTTCTGTCAAAAACGAAAAGCACACAATGACCCAAATCTAACACTCGATGGCACTAGAATTCCTGTTGTTGAACAGACTAAATTTCTCGGCCTCATTTTTGATTCGAAACTCTCTTTCATACCACATATAAAGTATCTGAAGGATAAGTGTTCCAAGGCGTTAAACATTATACGAGTCCTTTCTCATACTGATTGGGGAGCGGATCGTGAAATGCTTTTGCGCCTATACAGATCACTTATTCGAACAAAACTGGATTATGGTTCTATGGTATACGGGTCAGCGCGCAGTTCGTACCTTCAGATGCTAGATCCAATCCATAACCAAGGGCTACGTCTTGCCCTGGGAGCTTTTCGAACAACACCTGTAAAAAGCCTGTACGTGGAAGCAAATGAACCATCCCTTTATGACAGAAGAATAAAACTTTCATTACAATTTGCAACTCAATTAAAATCAAACCCTAAAAATCCTGCTTTCAACCAAGTATTCAACCCCAAATACCAAAACATATTTACGCAAAACCAAAAACTTCTGCCAACATTTGGTATCCGAATTTTGAATTTCCTGCAAGAACTCAACATAAAATTGACGGACATAGCTGAATTTAACATATCTGATGTTCCTCCGTGGACCATTCAAACCCCCGATTTTAACTTTACATTACATGAGCGAGGGAAATCAAGTGTTATGCCCGAAGAACACAAATCCTCCTTTCGGGAATGCATTTCGAATTACCCTTCTCATACACAACTTTACACCGATGGCTCCAAAGAAGGTGAGAAAGTGGCAGCAGCCTGCTGTACTGCCAATACTTGCACTTCAGTCCGACTACCAGACGGCGCCTCCATCTTTTCTGCTGAAGCATGCGCCATTGGTTTGGCCCTCGACCATATCGATGAACACCGCATTAAAAAGGCAATTATTTGTTCAGACTCTCTATCTGTCCTACAGAGTTTACAGTTACGAGATCCTAAAAACACAATCGTACAAAACCTTGCTCTTCGAATATCTCGTATATTAAAAAAGTCTAAAATAACTTTACTATGGATTCCGAGCCATGTCGGAATAAAAGGCAACGAATTTGCTGACAGGGAAGCAAAAAATGCATTGAATCTCGAACAAACAAATATCAAACTACCATACACAGATTTTAAACCTACTATTCGTACAGCCATTCAAAATGAATGGCAGAAACGCTGGTCTCTGGAGACCAACAACAAACTTTTTAAGATACAACCGAAACTTAAAACATCTATTCCCAGTCGGAAAGATCGTAGAGAGGAAGTTGTCCTCGCTCGGCTCCGCACTGGGCACACATATCCTACTCATTCGTACCTTTTAAAACGAGAAGATATACCTTCATGCCACGCATGTGACACTCCATTTACAGTGGAACATTTTTTAATAGAATGTTCCGATTTTAAACACATTCGTGATAACTACTTTCGAGTCCCGGATATGAAAACACTTTTCAGTTCCGTGGATTCGAAGGCATTATTTAACTATTTGAAAGACATCGGTCTATTTTATAGACTCTGATATCTTTTAACCCACCTTACCCTTTTTGACGTTATATATATATATCACATATTCCATATCATCTATTCGTTATCTCTTTTATTATTTTAACCCCCTTTTTATTTTTTATTATCTACACATACAATGCGAATGCTTTTAAAATGAACCATTTTATCTGATTTTATCTTCGCTACTCACATGTTTGTTAAAAAAAAAATCAAAAAAAAATCACCATGGCCCTAAATGACCACAGCCGTCGATGGGCCGTTAAACATAAACAAACAAACAAACAAACAAATATAGCCACTGTTGCCTGATTGTCACAATGAAATTTAATTCGTTTTCCATTCCACTGATGACTCCATAACATGGCAGCAATCACAATAGGATAAAGTTCCATATACGCTATAGAAATGTCATCTTTCTGAAGACAGATACCTTCCGGCCTTTCTCCCTGGAACCATCTGTTTTGAAAGAAACCACCAAAACCTATGACACCAGCTGCATCGGTATACAAGTCGAAGTCTGGTGCTTCCGTTATATCGGTATCCAGGAACACGGACACTCCATTCCAAGTTTCCATGAAATTGTTCCACATTTGTAGATCACTCCGACTATCCTTGCCAAGGTTAATACGGTGATGTAATTTCTTCACTGTTGTTGACAAATATATCAAATGACTAACAAATGACAGTTTTGTCAGTGCTCCATTGATGAAAAGTGTAGGTGGTCTGATAAAATTGGGTGGTTGCTGATTTGACTGGTCACCTTTATTCGCCTTGATCAGGTTAAATCTTGCCTCAAAGACCGAGGCCCGGATGCGGTATGAAATGAAGCGCACAATTATGTCCCTATGATGTTCAGGACTTTTAAGACCAACTCTATGTGACCTACTGATATCCCCGGGGACAATTGTTATACGAAGTGCATCATTACATGTATTTATAATGAGATCATCTGTGTTCTCACGGTCTGTCTCAGGGATGCCGCGGAATTTCAGGCAATTTCTTCTGGAATATTGTTCCATTTCATCCAAACGGTCCCTCAGAGAAGCTATTTCAGCCTGTAGGCTTGTAGTGCCCATAGAAGACTGCAATGTCTGTTTAAACAATTAGTGTAAGAGGGCGTGGCTGCAAAAAATGGGTTCCCATCCAACACACGGTACATGAAGATGTATGAAATAATAAATAAAGTTATATGACGATAAAGACAAATAATAGATTTTTATTCCTTTAATTTCTTTTTCTTTCTTCTTAAAAATAGCGGGGTTTTTTTCGAGGTCAATGATAGCGTTTTGGGTAGGTTGGTGACCCTTAAAAGGGCCGTTGTTTAAGAGGGACTAAGACCTCAGTACTACCTCACGAAGAGTGAGGAAGTACCTCTGCATCCCCGTATCAGACAAATGTACTAAGTCTGAAGAGTAATCTTGGGGGTAGTGCAGACGCGGCATACAGATAAGATCTTTCCCCAAACGCCGGGACAAAATCTTATTTACGGCAAGGCGACTCTGGCGGAACATACGGGTGGCTAGGCCTGGTACTCTGAATACATTGCCGCGTGGTAAAAACTCTACCACACGTACAATGCACCCAAGAGCCCTTAAATCTTCTACCAAGCTGATCACAGCATCAGCAATGTCGCCAGGACGCCTACTCGGTGATATATTATTTGCTCCAAGGTGCAATATGATAATATCTGGCCTGGCAGCCGAAACTTCTTTCTTCATGGTGGCCACAACCCGGGCCAACCTCAGTCCTCCCCTGCCATGGAAAGTGGCACCCATCTCCGTCTTCCAGCCATAAATCGCCCAAATCTTCGTATGAAACTGCTTCCAAAAAATGCTACCTTCCCCATCGTGATGAACTAAAAGATGACACTAATTATATAGATCCAACTAAACAAAACAACCATGACTTTTAACCACAGTTAATTCAGTGATAAATACAAACAAAACATACACATCACAAGTTAGACCGGGATATATACACCTGGCCAAACAAACAAATCCAAACAATAGAAATCATAAAACATAATTAGACATCAAATCATTGTCATAACTCAGACACAAAACAAATATAGGTATCGGCGCGTCTTCAAATGTACGTAAAAACACACCCCATTCCCACCCATTACATATACGGAACTAAATAAACACATCATTAACAAACAGGTCATCTATCACGCCCTAATGAAACTTATAATAAAAATATTTTCGAACACACAATTCGGCTCAGGTAGGATCGAAATTCACTCGAACCAGCTCATAGAAAACACCCCCCACTTTTGACATATAACCAATCAAAACCGAGCTTACAAAAGCGAACAGGTCCTCTATCACCAGAATGAACAGAATCTAGCTCAGGTAGGATCGAAATATTTACAACAAACAATCGAACCCGATAGCTCCCTGAAAACACCCCCGACTTTCTCAATAACAAAAATTTCAAACCAATACCCATTAGAACCTGAAAAATTCCCAATCACCCCCTACTCTCGACCATAGAGCCGCACAACACATCGAAATAAAAACATTTTGATGAAATTATAAAGCCTGTAAGAATCTATTTACAATGAAAACATATGGCCAATCCCTAATACCCCCCCTCGCATTCACCCAAACCTCCTTTATATACGAATAATTATCACCAACCTCAAATCAATCAGCCTCAGATATCCAAAGTATAACAACATAACCCCTCCCCCTCATCAACTCCTGATCTAATAACTATATATGCACTAATATAACTCTAAATAAAAACTCATTGCTCAAACCCGACCCCCCCCCCCCCCCCAAAAAAAAAAAAACAACACCCCCAATAACTGCATCTACCCAACTCTTCTCTACCTACTGATAACTCTCACCAATGCACGATTCGTCGCACCTACCTTTACCGTCCCATCTCCAACAACTATCTTATACTAATACTCACAAAATAATTATAAAAGTCAGAAAAGTGAACAGTTACAGACGAAAGCTAAAGGAAAGTTTTATAAGAAAGAGAACATTGATACTGAAGAAAAGTTTTTCATCAAGTGCAAGACTGAATACGGTTACAAGAATGGACACCAAAAACAAGATTAACTATCACCTGCAGGACACTAACCACTCACCAACAAATCACAGTCCGGCGGAAGGGACTATAAACGGTGTCCCGTGTAGGAGGGTCCAACCCGCACGTAAAAAATCCCTCTGAGTATTGTCGAAAGAGTAGGCGCGTTAACGCCGACACAGAGGATAGGGATAGATTAGATTACATTTATTCTCGACGATTCGACGGATTTCAAAATTTATAGGAACAAAACAAAACACAAAATAGAGTAGGATATAAGTAAAAGACAGCCTGGATACGGTACGCCCTCCTCCTAGACCAACGCCATGATATGATACGATCCTTTTTTATATAATAAAAATTCCAATAAGACACATATATTATAAGCCCAACAACTTATAGACCCCCATAAGACCATCTACTAAGAACCATTTTTTATTTTTATTTTTTTATTTTATTTAAAAAAAAGAAAAGACATACACCAAAGAATTAAGGTTAAATATCTGCATATATCATAGGGACCCCTCGGATAATCTCAAACTCCGGCCAAGTCTGACAAGGAAACAAAGTACTGTACCTAACGGAAGCAGAGACGTTTCTCTACTGTCGGGCACAACTGGCAGTAAGAGACCCAAGGTACATAACTAATATAATATATATACCTCCCTATAAGAACAGGAATATATGCAATAAATACNCGGAATGCTGTCCTGGGTGCCTTCATCATGGTATTTCAGTGAGATAGTACTATAAAGTCGGCTTCAGATCCGCGCTATCACAAGGCGGCAAGTACACCAACATACCGTGGCTCCAGCATACATACACACATGCATTTTCATTGTTTAGTCTGAGATTGTTGACACCGCGTCGTTCTCTTGCTGTTGACACGATTGTTCTCTCTTGTCGTGAAAATGTCTCTTCTTGTGTTTTTGCGACACCATTCTGTATTCATGATGTTTTGCAGTTGTCAGGCTATTTTGCTTGTATCGAAACCAGGTGTTTCATGTTGGATATTAAAATGGTATTTAAAGGAGCTGGAGGCGAGTTTCTGTCACTGCTACTCATCAATTTAAAAATGTTTCAGCATCATCGATCCAGGTTATGTAGCATGTGACTTACATGTAGTATCTGAACACTTACGAAAGAAACCTTGTGACCTAAATGATGCTGAGACCAGCATTTTTCTCTTGCTTTTTAATTTGTCAAATTATCAAATTAGTTCAGTGGGTACATATAGTATTTCCTCACATTTGGTAATGACATCCTTATAGGTTTTTTTCTCCATTTGACAAAGTTTGTATTGAATATTATACCCAAAATCAAAAGGAAGGAGACAATAGGCGTAATCCCTATACACGCTATCTATTGTTTTAATTATTTAAATAAAAACATCAATAGATATACATGTTTTATTCATTACATTATATTCGCAAACTAGTTTTTGCAAAGTAGGTACGAAAAAACAGCTTACGAAGGGAGTTAAAACAAATCTGAAGGTCATCAGATGAATACCTTATTTCTGATGAATCTTTCTACAAGGTTTATAATTTGGATTTGATACATTGGAAAGTACGCTTTCATCATTAAGCTGATCTAAGCACCTTTTGCAGAAGACGTAAAAATGACCAAATCACTTATATCTTTCGAAAATCATTTTTAATAGTATTTTGAATTCTGCGTGTGAAACTAGATACTTCATTTTCCTCAAGTTACAACGTTATGAATTATGGTTGAGCCAAATAACAGTATTTTATTTCTAAGCACACTATACTGTTTTATAATATTTCTATGATCCCTCAAGAGACACATCGCATTTAAATTGGTGTGATTGTTAATGCAGATGGAGATATCTGGTTTCATAATATGATATAATCAAAATGGACCAGGAACAGCTACATTGTATGCATAGGTCTATAGGGACTTGGAAAACATGATTTCTAGTTCCAATTTTAAAACTCTGAATATATACATGTACCAACCTTTGATGTTCATTGTCCCCTACCACGCCCTTTCAGCGGTTAAAGAATCGCGACTCTGTACGACATACAGTAGATTGATATTTATATATCTAACAACAATGTAAGTCGTTAATCTGCTACATGTAAATTCCTGATATTGTTCATCAGTAATTTTCACTTAAAATCAAAGGTAAAGAAAATGAGAAATATAGCCGAGTCTCGTTAATCTAGCCACCACTAATCCGGCCGGCTGGCTGGTCTCACTATCTAGCCGATTCTTCAGGGGACAGATTGTTATTTCTTTACGCCATTGTTCAAATAATCACAACGGTGAGTTGATTAGTAAGACTAATCTTTAAATCAATGTGTTGAGTTAAAAAGCATAAAGGTCATGTAACGAGTGATGACACGAGATTCATTCGAAAATGAGACAATAAAGATACAAAGTATGTTTAAGTTCACAGGTTCTCTTTTGAAATTGCGTATGAATTTTAGTTTCTTTAATCATTAACCGAGAACTCCCACGCTTTTCACAGGGACTTCCACATAAGTCACCTCATATGCATGGAATAAGGCCGTTTGTTATATATAAACTTTATGTATTTTACAACAATTATGAAACAAGTTATTTCAACTTATATTAAGCACTCTTGTTGGCCTGGATGTAAGCGCGTGAAACCTTTTCACGTCCGATCGGGGAATCGAACCCCAGCCGCCTTGGTGAAAGGCAAGTGCGCTATCCACTGCACCACCCAAAGTGTTTGTAAATTACCAAGCTCAGATTGTGGAGCTGA
Organism: Mizuhopecten yessoensis; assembly: GCF_002113885.1. Lineage (NCBI taxonomy): Eukaryota > Metazoa > Mollusca > Bivalvia > Pectinida > Pectinidae > Mizuhopecten > Mizuhopecten yessoensis. The sequence continues at coordinate 18,625 of NW_018405678.1, forward strand.
TCAGGGGCTGTATCTAAGTCCCACTAGGGTGACAAAGCTGCATCGGGACACGCGGTAACGCAAGGAATCCCACTACGTCACACTGTTCTGACATCGGGCCAACATGATTATACTTGACACCCATTTAAAGCGAAACCGCGAACAGAGAGCAAAATGTAGCAACTTAAGTTCATCAAGGGATCACAAATTATCTCGCTTAGGCAAACGCTCAACACCAAAAGCAGGGAGAAATCAAAAATCGAAAAAGAAGTTAGAGAGAAGAGAAAAATTATAATAATTCCAAGCGTTGCAATGAATGCAAACAAAATCTGCACGGAGTAACCGCATTAGATGCCTCTTGCAACTATGCAGTGGGTAACGACAGTTTTAGTATTTTTTGTGTCAGAACCTGTAATGTTTCTTACAACTTTGTAGATAAGTAAAAATAGATTTCTTATTTCAAAAATATGTGCGGAAAACAATTAAAAAATAGTGTTGCATCTCAAAGCTAGTACATGTATATCAGAATAGAATAATTTAATTGGTCGTGCAAAGTGCTATTAAATCTGAAAACTCTTTTGAAATCAAATCAAATTTACTTTCTTACATGTTAATAGTAATGTGAGAAATCTTGAAAAGTAGAAAGTGAGAAATTTCTATCATTGGACCTGCTGATAATTGTAACGTCACAGTGGTATAGCCGATGTAACCACTGACCCTGCTATGCTATTCGAAAGTAAGCTTGTCTAGTATAAACGGAAAGTAGCAAAGTTGTTAATTAGTTGCCGTTACCGTGCCGCAATCTGTGAGAAAATCTTACGTTAAATTGTAATCATAACATTTCATTAATATTATAAGTATGGCGGTATAATTTTTTTTAATTACTAATATCGATGTTAGCATAAGCGTGCAAAGCCTTCTCCCGACTGTTATTTATCAGACGCAAGGTTAAACTCATGTTTACGTTATTATAATGCATAGGCAAATTCAGGAGATGTCACGTGAGTAGAATCTAACGAAATGTATCTATGTTTTCGACAGGGTCAGAGGTAATGTTTACACAATACTATGTGTTTTCATCTTAATCGATAGAGATCAATTACGTCACTAAAAGATTTCATCATTCACTTCTGAAGTATATTTAACAACAAAAAAGACTGTAAGAGCAGAAGAGACAAAAAGTATTTTAAATGTATAGCGGCCCATATGGGTATGCGTGACATCAAAATCATCGAATTCTTTACGGCACGTAAGAAAATAAAATTTAATTCCTTTTTTTTATCTTTTTTTTTTTTAAAGTTTTCGGTATCACAGACACATCATGTATAACCTCATATAAGCAAACAAACAGCGATCAAACTGTCAATATTTGGTAGAATTGAAGAAATCACCGTTCTGTAAACTTGAGTAAGGCACTTACACATACTATAAAACTTCTTTCTCTGTATCTATGCAATAATAATTACGGCAGAACCTCGTGGTCATGGATACACTGGAATCGATTTCTCGTTCCACTGTCGCGTTTATATTTGTTATAATAAACTTTAAGATAAAGATCACACACTGTTTCGATTGATTCTTTAACCTCATCACAGGTCCTAGTACTATTCGAAGCATTATCGGGATGCCGAATAATTCTACCATACTCCCGTAGTAAAGAAATCAAGTTATTATTTCCATTTGACCACGGTTTGATCTTTGACCTTAACATTTGAAAAGTTAGTTCGGGCATATATTCTATAATATTTCTCCTGTAGTATGTATATTTGGTTTGCAATTATATTTTGGGATGACGGAGGGTACGATAGTAAAATTAGGTCAATTAGACTTTGAGTACAAGAAGTGTGTCACTGCGACATATGCTTTTAAAATTGACTTCTAAAACTTGAAACATTTATCAGGGGCATAGCATAATATTTCTGTACTTTTTCACCTAGAGTTGTCAGATTCGGTATGCAAGTTTGTCTTGGCTGAAGGAGTGCGGAGAACAAGAAGTATGTCACTATGACTTATATTATGAGATAGGCGCACACATAAATCACTTAATGTGGGGGACTATGAAATGCCTTGCAATACTTTGCCAATGTTCGCCAAGAACTATTCCTGTAATTCTTGGCGCAGGCGGGGGTATAAGTCTTTCATTTTGTCGACAGCTCTAGTTGTTCTTCTGTTGATAATTAGATAAAAAACCAATCGGGTATATATGTATTTATTAATATCCATGCAGATGTGTATGCTTTCATATACACACACAACTCAGGTCACGATATTGATTTCAACATTTGATAATTAACTGTAAGTATACAATAAGATCATATACAAGACGAGTTAAAACGTAAGGAAATGACATCAGATCAAATGTTACGTACATACGTTTATAGTTTGAAAAACATGACAGATTTGATACTGGTTCTCGACAGATTTATTTCATACAAACTACACAAGCTATGAATTTGTCTTGCTCGTACGGAGGACATCTAAGAGAGCCACACAACGCTTTAACCCCATAAAATAGTACACCATTGTCGTTTGTTTCACCTCCCCCAACAACAGGCTGTGGGTTCTCGTCTACACATACGTATTGGGAAGCACCTACGTGTCCATAGTACCCTGACGCCAGTGACCCACTGTAGGCCTTCGTCCAGCCGCTGTAGCAGGTCGTCCTCGCTGGTATCATCACAGAGGAAACGAATGAAGTAGATCTACAGACCGCACAAGGAACCTCTTCATTGTGTGATTGTGTCCCGAAGAGAGTATGTCCACTGGTAGATTCGTACTCTGCCCCATAGATCCTCCCCGTGTAATCATCCGGTACCACTGTTGTCTCTAACCATTCCGGATCAGGTGGCAGACAAAGATGGTCAACTGCTGCTCCACTGTGACCATACCAGGAACCTCCTGCATAACCTAAGATCGTAAAAAGCATTTCCTTCTGTATCGGCGGCATTTTCTCAATAAGCAGCTTTTCACAAAAGGAAACACAATTGTATAATAGTGTATCTAATTGAAACGTTAATGAATAATTAAACGAGAACAGGCTGGAACGTACACGATGTAGCACAAATATACCAAAACCGGAAAGTATGGCGAAGAAGGAGAAAGCTTTTCTACGATTTCCTGTAAGTCAAAATGTCAAAATCATTTAAAGTTGCTGTGCCGCAATATGTCGGAAATACTACGGTTAAAATCGAAGTAATATAATTTCGTCAATGTTAGCAGTATATTGATATGAAAATATTTAAAATTCAAAAGTAATGTCAAGTATAAGCGCGCGAAGTATTTTCCCGGCTGCAACTTTATCTCATCAGAAGCAGGATTAAGGTCAAGTTTACGTCATACTTACACATACGCGAATTCACGAAATGTCACGAGAGCAGAATCAAAAGACCATATTTTGGACTGGGTTAGAGGTAATGATAACATATTTAATGTTTAAGCAATCCGCCTGCCTAGTCGACGGCAAGTAATATTATGAAATTTGAATACTTTTTATTTTATTTCTTTGACACGTTTCACTACCTGAGTGTGATATTGATGGAAGGTTAATAATTATTGCTTTGTAAAAAAAATAACAAATGCCAGATTTATCCTGTTGATAAGAAAAAGAGCAAAAGTCAGCGGCACGGTACCTTTAACCTGAACTGAAGAACCTCTGTGTACAGTTTGATATTAATATTAGACATTTCTCATTTTTAGGTAGACCCAGCAAAGAGCGCGGAGACCGAGACCTGAAAAAGCAAAAGCAGAGGTAATCTCAAAATATGTCTATCTTATCTCGAACTTAGCGTATAGGGTATGATACAGTGTGTACACACCTGCACGTGACCACAGGTAAACAAACAGGTAACATCGTATGAATACACATTAACACGACATTTCCGCAATGATACAAAATCATGTGACTAGTGACCACAGTCGTTATTGTCTTTACGGCTCGCTGCAAGCATTGTACAAATGCAAAATTAAGTAATAGCGGTGATTTTATTTCAATCTCTCATCCTGGAACTCTGTTCTTATTTTGATGCCAAATGAGCTAGAGAAATTCTCCGAGCTAAAAACGTCAGTAGGAAAAAACTGGTATTGTACCATAACGGTAATGATAACAAAGAGATAAAATTAGCAATTACTAACTGCGCCGCAAAGTTCCATTGCTCGATATTTCCATAATCAAAATGAATTTTGCAACGCTTACACGATGTACTTGTTCCGTATGTCTTCGTCTCTTCGTTCCTTTGCAATCTCGAATAAACAGGCATATAAGCGTCTCTTCGCGGCAAAGTCTCATTCCGTCATGTGTTTGAGCACTAGATAAGCTATATAGGTTAGCCATCAAATGAGTGAAACGAGTCTCGAAAAAAGTAGAAATCTGTACGGTTTTTTCTTCATTTTCTACTTCGTTTTTAATCGACTGGATTCATGGTATTTTTCTCGTGCAACATAACAAAAACATTTATTTATCGGAAACAAACTTGTTTTTGGATACTATTTTAGAAGGCTATATATAGGGATTTGTTTAGGTGAGTGAATTGGTGCACATGCATCTTTCGGATTCCTATACTACTGCCAACAACAGTAACAAGAGTAAGATGATCAGTCAAGAGAAGTTACTCACTTGTCATAATGAAAACCAGGGGATATATTAATAAAAAACACTGAAGGATAATTCTCTGGTGCTTTGTCGCCAGCAAGGGGACAGGAATCCTTAAGAAAGATGTGATGAAAAATGTTGAGATTTCCCCTGAATTTGCTAGTTTCAGTGTCCGTCTCTGCACTCTGTGCTAGGTCTACGTCACAATGAGAAATGTCTAACATAAGAAGATCGATGCAAACCTACCAGCATACACGAGTTCCGTCAGATTGGAGGGACAGTCGTTCCGGCCCCAGCGGACAAACGTGGCTCCTCCGGAACCTATAATTAGAAGAGGCAACCTAGATTTATATTCTCGATTTTGAATGACTCTGAATGTTATTAAAGATAATGCCAATAAAAGCTATATCAAAATCCTGCTTCCTCCGAATATGACCGTTGATGGAAAGATGGCTTATTTGATAAATAATTTTATGTGAATGGAGGTAGACGGTTAAATAAACAAAGGACTTTCAAAAATATTAATCATACAATGCAGTTTAATTAACAGTATTTGAAGTAAATATTCATACGACGTTGACGTTATATATATATCACATATTCCATATCATCTATTCGTTATCTCTTTTATTATTTTAACCCCCTTTTATATTTATTATTATCTACACATACAATGCGAATGCTTTTAAAATGAACCATTTTATCTGATTTTATCTTCGCTACTCACATGTTTGTTGAAATAAATAAGATAAATAAGTGAATAACCATGGCCCTAAATGACCACAGCCGTTGATGGGCCGTTAAACATAAACAAACAAACAAACAAACAAACAAACAAACTTTAAAAGCTCGTCTTGTTCAGCATTTAAGTACTGGAGGTCAAAACCTGTTTTACCTTTAGACGGTTATCTATTCTACAAATATTCTTCAAATATGAGAGTCTTGCTGGTTTTCAATGGCTCTTTTCAACACATTAGGTCACCTTAGTATTATAAATTTTAGATAATGAATAGGTTTGGATGGATGGATGGATGAATGGAAATTATATTTATATATATATATATATCATAATAATAACGTTATACAATATATCTACCTTTTGATGTGCTAGGTATAAGGCTGCTATCGGGACTTTGTGTTATTATCCGGGCTGTTTCTCAATCGAACTTCCGTCTGTACTATACTTAACTGTATTTGTTTGGCTATCTGGAATTCTTACCGATCTTCTCATTGCATAATTCTACCTTACCACTAACCTCCTCCCTAATTGGTTTACAGGCTTTAACACATTCAGACACACGGTAACTCGGGAGTTATACCGGTAGCTTCTCCTGGGTATAGCTTCTTATGTCTCTTTCTTTGTCATTTTCCCCTGGCCAGTCTGTGGAACTAGGTTGATATGTTTTAGCTGTGTTTTCCTGGGCAAAGCCTTGCTGGCTGTGCGATCTGTGCAAAATGTTAATGTTGTGTGTTTGCGTAGTGTGTCCAAGAAGTGGCCTGTGTTAGTTGTCGAGGTATTTTGTACATCTTACATTGTCGTTCTTCTTAATAAATTATCAAATGTTACTTTTGCGTAGTTCATTACGAAACTCATGGAACCCCGGACTCTGTAAACCTGGGTAGCGATATGGACTCTGTCCTACTAAAGTACGAGTTCGTTCTTCGGCTCTTCTGGAGAGCCAATACAGTAAAAAACTTATATGTGAAATGTATATCCTTTTGTAAGCCAATCTTTTTTATAATTGACTTGCATTTCGTCGATTTAAACGTTTATTTATATTCATCACATAATGCACATATGTACTGTGTTATCCAGTGAATATACCCAGGTCATATTTTTTTATATGACCCGTTAGCCCTGTGATTGGTTGTTAGTTTCAATTGTTTCAATTGTGACGTCGGGCATAGGACAAGTACATGACGTCACAGACTTACGCACTGGAGTCAAAATGGCGGCTTTTTCCATTTTAGGGTTGCATAAAAAATTGTCGTTTTATCTTGATTATGTGATAAAAAGGAACATATGAAATTTATGAAACTCGTCACGAATTTTTCATTTTAGCTCGCCAGAGACTCATATTTCATAAATCTCATATGAAAAGAAAACTCATGTAAGATCATATATATAAATGTCTTAAACAGAATGTTGCAGTTTTTCTTGCAACAATCTAGCATCAGTACAGTGATAAAGTCTACTAACCAGTTTTTGAATGTAACAGATGTTGTACAGTGACCTGGAGACTCTGTAGCTCCCCCTGGAGATGGGTCATCTGTTGCTGCACGTAGTTTGGGTCATTTAAAAGAATCCTTTTCTCATGTTCGTCATCAGAATAAACATGTACTACTAACATATAAGATACTAATACCGCCAAACTGACTCGAATAGAGGCCAGCACCATCTTGCGTCTATTCTGTTTACCTGTGTGGCGACAACAACACATGAAAACGTTATCGGGATCTGACACGTTGTTAAACCGAGCCAATACATAGGATTGTTACAAGGTGTGAAACAGTACTTTTTCCCACGATAAAAAGATAAACATATGCTTGCATTACAAAGATATTTAAAGAGCATTACGTAATATTATTGTTCGTTATAACTTCAACACGTATACCTTTCTTTCTAACTTTTGCTGTAAGAGAGACTAGATATCTAACATCCTTAAAATCTATCGCTCACAATAAAACGTGAGCATTACTGGGCGTTGGAATGTCCCTAATTCGAATCCGAGCGCAGCATCACACATTATATCTTATAAAACTTTTTCCAATGACCGCATTTATAGCATATTTGCGACAATAATGCACATAATGCACTCAGAAGCCACATTTGGGATATAATGTTTTTGATCAACTTTAAGTATACTCATCTCAAAATGTTTCTCTTATCAGAACTTTTGACTTTTCCACTCTTTACCATACCCCAAAACCAAGGTTACCGAACGCATTCGTTCTCTTTTTATGCCATGGTGCGGCGTCCGTCGTCTGTCGTCTGTCCGGCGTCCGTCAACTTTCCTTTAAACGACTTCTTTTGAAGAACCAGAAAGCATAGAGTCATGATATTTGGCTGGTAGCTTCCTTATATGGAGCCCGACAAAGTTTGCGAAAAAAACAGAATTTGACCAACTTTCAAGGTCACGGGGGTCAAATATGTAAAAACCTTCAAACAACTTCTTTTGAAATACCGAAAGGTTTAGAGACATGACAATTGGTAGGTAGATTCCATGGAATAAGTCGAACAAAGTTTGCGAATAAAAATGGCCTTGACCTTCTTTCAAGAACACAGGGGTGAAATATGTCAAATGCTTCAAACGCCTTCTTCTGAAGAACTGAACGGTATAGAATTTTTATATTTGATTGAAGGCTTCCTGGGATAGAGCCCGACAAAGTTTGAGGATGAAAATGACCTTGACCTTCATTCAAGGTCACATGGGTCAAATATATCAAACGGTTCAAACTACTTCTTCTGAAGAACTGGAAGGTATAGAACCTTAATATTTGGCCTGTAGCTTCCTGGGAAAGAGCCCAACAAAGTTTGAGAATGAAAATGACCTTCACTTACTTTCAAGGTCACAGGAGTCAGATATGTCTAATGCTTAAAACGACTTCATTATGAAGAACTGAAAGTTATAGAACCTAAATATTTGGATGGTGACTCCATGGGAAAGAGACCAATAAAGTTTGAGAATGAAAATGACCGTGACCTAATTTTAAGGTCACATGAGGCAGATATGTCAAACACTTCCAATGACTTCTTCTGAAGAACTGGAAGGTGTAGAACCTTAATATTAGGCTTGAAGCTTCCTAGGAAAGAGCCCAACAAAGTTTGAGAAGGACCTTGACCTACTTTCAAGGTCACAGAAGTCAGATATGTCTAACGGTTAGAACAACCCTTCTGAAGAACTAGAAGGTATAGAACCTTAAATTTGGCTGGTTATTTCCTGGGAAAGTGCCAAACAAAGTTTGCGAATGAAAATGACCTCAACCTACTTTAGAGGTCACAGAGGTCAACAACATTTTAAAGGATTTGTTCTTAAGAACTAAAAGAAATGGATTCATTAGATTTGGCTGGTAGCTTTTTGGAATGGAGCTAACCAATTTGAGAAGTAAAATGACATTGACCTACTTACAAGTTCACAGGAAAAAATATGTCAAGCAACTTCTGAAGAAGAATCAAAAAGCATAGAATCTTATAATAATATTTTGCTGGTAGTTTAAACAGATGGAGCCAACAAAGTTTGCGAGGGAAATATTTTTAGTGCAATATAATATTTAAAGAGAATATTTTGCTTAGACTGCTTAAATATTCAGGTGAGTGATACAGGCCCTCTGGGCCTCTTGTTCCTAAATATCATTCTATGTTAAACTACATGTGAAAGCACATCAAAGGTTAAAATGAAGTATACTGAGGGTGAAGTTGTGAGAATGGATGAGTGCCCGGTTGACAATTATTTTCTTTACTTCAGCAGACTGTTAGCATTCCTATGGGAATTTTGCCTTTTTTCATTCGTTTGTTTTTGTTTTTAATATGAGGCTGAATTTATTGAAGAGCTTATTAGGACTGCAAAGGGAAAAAACCGTTCCAAGTCTCTTGATTTCACTTTCAAATATATTGACGAAGTGCTATCATTAAATAGTAAGAACCTTATTTAACTACTTCGATCGTATATACCCTCCTAAACTTGAATTCAAGGACACTTACAGGCTCTAGTGTAGCTTTCTTCTTCATTCTTAATTTACAGCATTACCAAGAAGGACGACCTTCTTCCTAGCTGAGCGATAAGCATGACGACTGATTTCGATTTTCCTATCCTGAATATTTCCTTTCTTGATAATATCAACCCAGCATTCCTAGCCTTCTGTGTTAGAATGTCACAGAGATTTCAGTATTCAAGAACCTGGTCTGAATATCATGATGTTCATGGTGGATGTCAACTGCTGACGGACCGACTTACAACAAAGGGTTTCCAAACGTTCAAGTAGATGAAGTCCATAGACAAGATTTACGGTCGACATCATGATCTCATTCAGAAAAGCGCATTTTTTTTATTTGATTTTGTGTGATATGAAAGTCGTTGGTTTTGATCATGCTTATTTGTATGCCTTGTTCCTTCGTTGTCACCCAGTTCCCGCTATTAAGACGTGTCATTACTGTGATTGTATTTAGATTTATATGGCGGCTGCCTTCGATGAAACAGGAGACAACCTTCCAGAACACCTGGTCTTACTTTCCTAATACTTTCTCATGCACTTATACATGGACATATGTACATCTTCATTCCTTTGTTCATATTTGTCTCTAGTTTTATAGATTTTGAGTTCGAATCACACGGTTTTGTAGACACTTTTCTATTCGCTTGGTCTTTTATTATCTGATCTCATATTCCATTGAATTTATGTCCGAAAAGAGATATTGACGTTGATAAAAAAATCAACAAAACAGATCTGGTTTCTGGCATAGGTGATCGTATATAAAACAAAATTCTTTGATGCATAACTTTCTCAATATGTTACTTTCCTGTGGAAACAAACATTGCATACAATTACTAATAATGCAGTAAAATATACAACTAACCATTGTTTGAATGTGCTAATTATTGCTCGAGAGAAGATATTTTCCTAGTCTGGTTCTGCAGCTTAGCGTCCAGTGTCTGTCCTGTTGCCCGTAGGTTCTGTAGCTCACTTGTTTGAGCCTGGACATTGGTCTGTAGAGTCTGCATTTCTCCCTTGAACCACGTGGATCACTAATCTGTTGTTGAACGTAGTTGCGGTCGTTTAAAAGAATCTTCTTCTCATGTTGATCACCAAAATAAGCATATACTACTAACATACATGTATAAGAAACGATTACCACCAAACTGACTTGAGAAGAGTTAGCACCGTCTTGCGTCTATACTGTATTCGCCCTAGATAAGAATTGGCGACAATGGATGAAAAGGTTATCGGGAAGTTACGCAACGTCAAAACGCGTCAGTACTTTTGTACCTGGTCTGAGACAACAATGTTTTAATCCCGTTTAGCAAAAATATAAAAGATAAGCATCTGCTACTATTACGAAAGTGCTGAAAGTGCGTTATTTGCTTACTGCTTACATAGGCAAGATTCGGTTCATGGAAAACATGACGGGGAAAGTTATACTTCGAGGAACGTTTTTTTCCGGATAGACTGAGACACATAGTGTATATCACTGCGATAACTGATTTAGTTGGAATATATATGGTTTTAGTTTTCTTTTGAATCGCAAGGATTTCACAAATATTCTTGTCCAATTTCAAGCCTGTATCGTTTTGGCTGTGAATCAAACACAAAATATTAAGAAAAACAGCATAGATTTTAGAAAATACATCTACATTTGACTAAAACCGGTACAACTCCATGGTAAGTGATATCATTACGTGCTAATAACACCTAAAACACTTGTTTTGTATAGAATGGTATCGAAGTATTTGTAAATCTATATAAATATCCATATGTCGTTCCAAAAAATGTTTTCCCTATATAACCTATGAATAATGATGGTGCTAGCTCATTGGAAAACCGTTTGTGTATCATATTTTTGTATCTCACTGTCGTTCAATACTTCTCATATATAGGGATTTATCATACAGTTGGTAGGTGGTATAAAGTGGAATATATATAATAAAGGGATTTATCAGGTAGCACTTTAAAGTCGGCATCAGTTCCGCGCTATCACAAGGAGACAAACACGAACATATCGCAGCCTCCCAAAATACACACACATACACTACACGCATGCATCTTGCACACAGGGGAGGCCGTCCTTAAATGACCTTAGCTGTTAATAGGACGTTAAACAAAATCAAACAAACAAACAAACTGGTAGGTGGTATAAAGTGGTATATATATGGAAAAAGGATTTATCATACAGCTGGTAGGTGGTATAAAGTGGTATATAGATGATAAATGGGTGTAGCATACAGTTGGTAGGTGGTATTCAGAGGAATATATATAATAAAGGGATTTATCATACAGTTGGTAGGTGGTATTCAGAGGAATATATATATGATAAAGGGATTTATCATACAGCTGGTAGATGGTATTCAGAAGAATATATATAATAAAGGGATTTATCATACAGTTGGTAGGTGGTATTCAGAGGAATGTATATAATAAAGGGATTTATCATACAGCTGGTAGGTGGTATTCAGAAGAATATATATAATAAAGGGATTTATCATACAGCTGGTAGGTGGTATTCAGAGGAATATATATGATAAAGGGATTTATCATCTGTATACCACTTTATACCACCTACCGGTAGCATGCTTAATTCATTATCATTGGTTGTCAGTATGAGAAGAAGTTGAGAACGACTTGAGAACGGCTTGAGACGAACTTGAGAACGGATTTTCCCCATCTCAAAAAAGAACATCTGCTCGCGCCAGATGACGTACGAAACCGATAATAGTGTCCACACAAAAGTGATCCGCGTAAGAAAATAGTCCGTGATAAACATATCAATACAAAGTTACGGAAAAAATATTGTGAGAATAACAATACAATTTCAGGTGTAAATATTCTTGTATTCCTCCGCGCAAAACTTCTATTTGTTTACGTTTGTCACAGGCAATCGTTGACCATTGAGCTTAGAAGTCATTTGAAAACACGAAATTTAGTTGAGGTTTTTAAATGGAGAAATATATGAGGGAGTAGTATATAGATGATAAATAGTTTATCATACAGTATTTTCAGTGCTTGTCGTTCGAACAATTTTCTCATCTCTCGCACGTAGATAAAATCTCGAGTCCACCTACGGTGGCCTCTAGATTTTATCCACTTGCTCGCGATGAGAAAATTGTTCTCACGACAAACCCTGAAAATACAGTGTGATAATCTATAATTATCATACATTTGGTAGATGGTATAAAGTGGTATATAGATGATAAATGGATGTAGTATACATTTGGTAGATGGTATAAAGAGGTATATAGATGATAAATGGATGTAGTATACAATTGGTAGGTGGTATTAAGAATGATGTGGATGGTAACTAGTTATATTTAATCACAATTCAATATATGTTGAGTTACATGGATTAAACTGATTACTGTGTTTACCCTTTTTGTCGGAAAGTAAGAGCAGACGACATTAAAAAACCCGTGAGGTTTCTATGATGTATTGTAATATGGGATTTGTTATACACTTCACTCTCTGTGATATGGACGAATGTGTTCTGTAGGTACACATGTACAAGCAACAGCCTGATTATAAAGAAGGTCAAACGAAGAGTCAATCAGCGCTAAGGTCACCAAAATTGAAGAAAATGGCGACCAGAAACTGACCAGATTGAAAGGTGGACACGGGTGTCAGACACGAAAATGTAAGGACATGGACTACCATACAAATAAGTTTCTTTTATATCATAACAGCACTGTACTGACATTGAAAAGCGTACATGCCATGTGTCTGGCGCTACCCGCTAGGGGTTTATGGTGTAATCCATGGACAGCACAGTGTCCGACCAACTGAAATCAGACTTTTCCATGTGTCATGAAGTGTACCGAAAAAAGATAGCTTGATATATAGAAAATCGTACATCAAATTGAAGAGAAGTGTTCCCTATCGATTCAGCAGACCACTTTCGGCATGATATTATAAACGGTTATGGCACAATCTCATGTTTTCTGGAAGAGGATCAGTTGTATGGGGCAATGGATTAAGCAACTTTGTTTGTATCATAGTTTGTTTATACCAAAGGTGTATTGACAGACGAGGCTAGTATCTGTGGTTGGTGATACAATACTTACATGATATGCAAAATGGGTTTTTTCTGCTGTGAAGGACAAAGTTAACATTGGGCTTATCATATGGATATCATTGCAGAACAACATTTGCAGAAATCATAGTTTTGAGTTTCAAATTAATTAAAGTGAATGAAAAGACAGATCGCGCCACTAAAGCGGCTTTATTGCTACAGTACCACCTGTTGATTTTAAACTTTATGTCACAGATTTTAAACCGTTGATAACAACTACTACAAGGTCGAAGAGGCATAATAATAAGAATAAATGCGTATACAACAAAATACACTATGCAAAACCTAGCATCGGTGAATAGTATACCAGTTATAGAGGAAACCGCCGAGACAATGTTGTATACATACATTATCCATTCTTATTTATTTTAGCGCGAAACCCAGCGTCAGTTATAGAATGTCATGGACCATTTACAGCAAAATGCTTGATATTAGATTGCATTGACCTCGCATATCTCAAATCTCTTTCCGAAACAGTAACATGTCTCTAAAATTCTAACCTACCTAAAAACTGTTGTTCTAAAAGAAACAACTCACCATAGCCACTTTTGTTTTCAAGTTGACATTTGTCTTTTTGTTTATTTGATGTCGTTCCCTTTTACATGTTTTATCTACGTTTGTTGGCCCTACAGACCTCTCCTGTGTTGATGGGCCGTTAGGAATTGAATTACTAACCACTGAATCGTCCCTGACAATGTTGAGTACCATTGTGCGTCTACACTCATTCGCGTTTACATTGAAATTTGCTTGAAATGTGGCACGAAGGGGTTATCAGGAACTGACACAATGTCAAAACACACGTCTGTCAGTGCATAGCAGTCCAAACGGTCTTTTTAGTTTACCTCGTCAACACACCTTGATTAGTAAAGATCAACTATGAACCGAAGGTAACACGGCGGTTATGAAAGTGTATCAAAATAGCATGATCTTTGTTATGTTTGTATCATGTTTATTATATTCCCTAACAATACATGCAACAATACATGCAACATAGGTTCAACTTACTTGCAACCTCCGTAACAATTGTATTGATCTTACTAGATCTCAGAGGGTCCTGATGTTGTATCAATATTCATAAATTGAAATGATTGTGTTGTTATTTGTAACTAATCTTGTAGTATGATATATACATGTCAGTTCTATCAACCAAATAATTCAGTATTCATGGTCAAATTAAAACGATTCGTTGGCAATCGTGGCCTTAAAAGATAAATACTAAGCATACAAAATATTATTCACGAAATCCCAAGGGTAATGCTCTCTTACGTCCTTTTCTACCCTGCGATATGACATAGCGAAACCGAAGTTCTATACGCGCAACCTTGTTGATGATAAAACAAACAAGTGTTATCCTTTTAGTTATAAAGAATCGCGCGGAAGCGTAACGGTAAACGTGACCCGCTTTGAAGTCTGATGTAGCTCCTTTGTAATCTTCAAAGGACAGGTATCATTCTAACGAACGGTCAGGTTTTATTTATTTATTTATTAATTGCCTGAAACTAATCAAATAGCTAACAGCGTGCCTTCGATTTTGTCGTTACATATTCAAGGAGTGCAAAGAACGTAAGTGAACATAACCCATGGGCTTTCACTGATGATAATATACCAAAGGATAGTATATAAAATATCAATTGGTGATTATCTTGTCCTTTTTTATTTAACAAAATATGCACACAAAACATTCTTCTATGATCGCCTGATTGTTTTTATTAATTGATCTCAAATCTTTTACTCAAACCTGAATGCGTTTACATGTACTTAGGAAATTTACAGCATTGAATATCGCTAAATACGCTTACATGATTGATCGAACTTATATCTAGCGTAATTTTAAATTCCTTAACCTAAATCTAAAATCTAAAAACAGGAGATTTAATTGAAGAATGAATGTTACTATAAAGAAAGGGAAACCTCACGATCGAACAATTTAAAGATCGAGAAAAACGGCTCAAGTCTGTAGTGTCCCTGATATTATTTTTATTATTCTCTTTCTTTCCTCCTTTAAGAAGATTTTACAAACAGAATAATGTAGTTACAATGATAAATAAGATAATAAATGCAAAATCAAATAGATGGTAAGGCAAAATTAGTGCACAACATAATTAGTTAACACAATTGAAATAGCTTAATCAATTTGTGTACAGATTACAAAAGAATACATAATTAATAATGTTAAGATTGATATACACAAAAGTATTAAATATTCATTCGAAGTATGCATTAAGCATTTTTGGTATATGATTGACTGATGCCATACGAAATTCTGTTAATTCTAATGTATTCAGTCCATACGTTATATTGCCACCAATCAGTAGGTGAAATAATTCAAAGTCTGAATGAGAGTGTAAATATACGCTAAACATGAGTTCACATGTATTAACGACTTGACACCATAACTGATCTCGTAAGTCTTATGCACAATCACTTTGTAAAATTATGTGGGTATATATATCGTTATGCATTTGTCCACATTTATGACATAATTCAGTTTTTTTCTGAATGTCTTAGAGATACAATCAATTTCATTATACTATGTATGGCTTCTCTGCTTTGAGGAAATTTTATGAACAATTTCCACAATACATGAGGAGCGAAATTATCATGAGCAAATATAAATCTGCAGAAATCGCGGTCACCACTCATTCTCTCCTTCCATGCTTTTTCTTCATATAACTGTACATTATGCTTTACTTTCGCTTTCCATGTACTTTTCACTGGAAATAATCCATTTGATAAACATTCTCTTACTAATTTGTATAAATCATATTTCTTTAGAACTCTAATTACTTCATTCATAAATCCATTATTATACACATTGGTCCCTATAACTGCTATAAAAAGACGAGTAAAAAACAAAAAATGATATGATATACAATTTTTCTCCAAGTTACATAATCTTCCAAACAATAATTATTTCTTGGTATCTATGTATGTTTCTAAACTTAACCACCCTAGAAGGCCTGTGCACATATCTGTACGGGTTCTTGTATGGAACCCTTGAATTGACTTTAAAATAAAACGTTGTGCTCTTTCTAACATTAAAATTTCGGTTTTTGGAAGACACCATAATTCACACCCATATAGGGCTGAAGCATATAATTTTGATTTAAGTATTTTACTAATCGTTAAAGGATTTAATGCACATGGATGAGCACCACTTTTAATTAAACTCATGACACCACTATTAAGCTTATTACCTGCGCGTACTGTACGTTCCATACTATTAAAAGGATAGTTCAGCATCACACCAACATGTGTTATATCCTCAACTTCTGGAAGAAGATGCCCGTATAGATATAATTTCGTACTAAGATTTCTTAGCCACTTCTTTTTTCTAGGGAAATACACTATTTTACTTTTAGCTGCAGAAAATGTGAAACGCCACTTTCTGCTGTACGCTTTGCACATCTCAAGCATGTATTGTAAGCTTTTACGTTGTGTACTAACCAGACATATGTCGTCTGCTTGTGTTGGTATATTAATTCTTAAATCGGCGATAAGTGCAGCCTTCCCACATTTTTCAATACTGTCTAATAAACTGCTTATGAATACAAGATACATTTTGGCAGACAACGCACTCCCCTGTAAAATCCCCCTCTCCATACGGATCCATCTTGAACTTAAACCATTAAATATAACACTACTTCTTATATCTGTGTATATTGATTTCAAAATATGCCATGTCTTTGAAGTGATACCGATCTCATTTAGCTTATACAACAAACCATCATGCCATACGGTATCAAATGCCTTGTTACTATCTTAAAAGGCTACATAAACATCTTCTTCTCTTTCTAAATTATAATGTATACTTTCTTGCAGATTAAATGCAGTTAACAAACTGCATAGTCCTTTTTGATATGCTTATTGTTGCCTTTTCGGAAAGTTGTTACAATTAAGAACTGAATATAATCTTTGAGCTAACATCATTTCAAAAACTTTAAAAATGATTTGTAACAGAGTAATTCCCCTATAACTATTAGGGTCATCTTTAGGTTTTGCGTTTCCTTTGTGCAAAGTAATTATTGTTCCCATTTTCCACTCTTTTGGTAGATATTGACACTTTTTTTAATTACGGCATTAAATAGTTTTGATAGGTGGACATACAGCAACAAGTTTCCAAATTTTAAATGTTTTTTGTTGTTTTTTTTTTTGTTTTTTTGTTTGTTTTTTTATATTGTTTTTTTTTTTCAAGTTTTTTGTTACATCTACATCAAACAGACATTACACACAAACTCTCACTTGTAGACAGAAGCATGCGTTTCTCAATCATAGTCATTTATACACGTCATCATCCTCATCATCATCATCGTACATACACATTGACAATCATCATCATCATCATCATTGTACATACACATTGTCAATCATCATCATCATCATCAT
>NW_018405678.1:37377-52188 GCF_002113885.1 Mizuhopecten yessoensis
CATCATGATAGATAATCTATCACACCCATGCTCTGTCTAAAACAACATACTTCACATAGTACATGTATATCATTTATATACTAGAACATACACTCAATCTTACACACACACACACACACACACACACCATAGACAAAATAGAATCACAGGGTCTAGAGAAGAAGCAAAAAAATATAAAAGGGAGAGGGGAGAAAGAAAGCAAAATAGGAGAGAGAGAGAGAGAGATATCTGGGCCAGTAAAATAAAAAAAAAAGATTTAAATAAGTTAATTAAGAAGAATTATCTAGGAATCGAGGAGAGACGGAGAACATGAAAAATATTAAAAGCTGTTTTTACCTTGGTATTATTTTAAATGTTCATAAACAAGATTGTCTAGACCTCCTGCCTTATTTGTTTTCAACTTTTTTTTATATATATATTTTCGATTTCAGATACAGAAACAGGTTCCTTCAAAAACTGGTAAGTGAGGATGAGTAGGTACATGTAGATCGTACCGGATCGTAACCCTTAGCTAACGAAGATGGTATACGACCGACGTTGGTAATAATACCAAAAAAACCACATAGATAGCACATTGTCGATACATGTGAAAGTGAAGGGCTTAGCAACTATATATATGATTGTTTAAACATTTTTTCTCTTTTCATGTATTTTGAAAAACAAACACACTAATTAAACAAACAAAAAACTTGGACTAGATGACGTCGATATCATGTAGATGCTACATATATAGACATGTGATGGTTTTATGTTAACCTATGAAATTGTCCTGACAATCTTTCGAGATAATTAGAATTACATACAACTGTAAATATGAAGCAGACCCGACTTTTAAATTTACTTTTGTTTAATTTGTCGTTTTTTTTAGACTTGCGTATCAAAGCATTTTATTTCTATGAAATACCAAGGATATAATATTTTGATGAATTTTGCATCCGTTAATTACGAAACGTAAATATGAAAAGCAGTAAGTACGTACTAATGGCGATAACTCTTCTCAAATTGTGCGTATACGCAGGGTGTGTAGTGGACACATCCCTGGTATACGTTACAGTTTTAAAAGAAAGAAGAAAAAAAACCCCGCAAATTCAACTTCCTTTTGTGTATTGTTTGCCTAAGAACGTTATAAGTCCCTATTTCCGGCAAGAATGCACATTATTTATAGCGTTTAATGTATCCGTTATTCAGAATATGTAAGCAATATAAAAAGTGATCAAAACACTATAGACTTACACCTCACATTTTTTATTGTAGAGTTATCTCCCTTAAGTTTTCTCCTTCTAGTTTCACTTTGTAACATGTATAGGTTCAACCTCAGCTAACGGGACCATAGCATCGATGTGTATGTTGAGGTAAGTTGTTTCCTACATACATAGCAGTTTTATATCAACCCTCAGCGATACTAACTTGCTCGTATTAATGTTTGCTGATATAAACTGATATATATATATATATATATATATATAGGTCAAGTTCAATATCTAGGTCAACAGATAGATAGCGACTAAAGTATGACAATATTGAGGATAGGAGCACAAACAATGCTATCAAAACTTGACCGGGATTTTAAACCAGAGCATTTTTGCACCTATTGATATTGAACAGTTTTTAAAAGTGCCGGTTTCAAGTGTTTGCATAGCCAGATCTATTTGTAAGTAATATTGACTATTTCACAAAATTTTAGGTCGAAATAATTCCTGTATGTGAACCCTGCTTTGATGGTACGCCCGAGTTTGATTCCCAGTATCGCCAGGGAAACCATATTTTGTTTAAACAATATATTTATTCTGAATAAGTGAGTTGGACCATTCATCTATAATCTAGTAGAGTGAGTGCAACAACTGTCCATATTGACTTTTAATTGGCATCATTTGAGCTGTTCTTTCAGATGAAATCATCAGATCTTAGAAAATAGGAATAGTTTACCAATAAGTCAATGGTTAAAAATGCTCCATTCCTTTTTCCAAATTAAATAAACCAGCTCCTGACCCAGTAAATCAGATATTTGACATCTGTGAATTATTGTCAAGTTTTAGAAGACTAAGCTGTAACGTTCATTCATGTTTAAGTAATTATTATAGAAGGATGGAAAAGCAAGCTTTGAGCATGAATAAAAAAAATCTTTGTATAGAACTTCTAAACAGGATCTTGTAATCAATACAGTATACATTGTATATCTATAGTACAGTATACATTGTATATCTATAGCACAGTATACATTGTATATCTATAGGACAGTATACATTGTATATCTATAGCACAGTATACATTGTATACCTATAGCACAGTATACATTGTATATCTATAGTACAGTATACATTGTATATCTACAGCACAGTATACATTGTATATCTATAGCACAGTATACATTATATATCTATAGTACAGTATACAATGTATACCTATAGCACAGTATACATTGTATATCTATAGCACAGTATGCATTGTATATCTATAGTACAATATACATTGTATACCTATAGTACAGTATACATTGTATATCTATAGTACAATATACAATGTATACCTATAGTACAGTATACATTGTATACCTATAGCACAGTATACATTGTATATCTTTAGCACAGTATACATTGTATACCTATAGTACAGTATACATTGTATATCTATCGCTAAAAGAAAAAAAGCAATGAGGCCAGACCAGCTATATCTATATTTGAACTTGGGACTTCCGAACTCAAGGCTGTAATTACAGGTGTGCTTAAACCTCGGAATTCCCTGCTTAAACCAATTAGCTTCCTAATGCATACTTGCCAACTTTCCCTATTTTGGAGGGAGTCTCCCAATTTTGGACCCCCGGCCGGAGTGAGTGAGTAAAATGGAACGTTTTCAACCTAAGTGAATTGGTAAACTTTGGCTATTTTCTAAGATCTGATGATTTCATCTGAGAGAACAGCTCAAAATATGCTGATTAAATTTAAAAGTGTTATTTTTCCCTAGGGGGTAGATGCACACATTTTTACTTATGTTTTTAATTCTGAGCATGCGTAATCCCACCCAGTTGGCAAGTATGCTAATGTTACTGTCAGTCACTCTGCCATATCCCACTACACACCTTCCACCTTGTTTTAAGTCTTTACTTTGATAAAGACAGCACTATTTACAGCCCAGGTTGTAGTAAATATCCCCTCACCTGTGCACATACTTGAATCAGCGAATGGAAAAATGCAGCAGGCCTGATAAGGATTCACACTGAGAACCTCCAAACTCTAGCCACATGCACTTACCAATTGAAAAGCCTTGTAAATGGTAAAAAAAATCAGCCAATATATTACTTATTATAATCATGTCAAATCAGCTTTTCAATTTGATTAGAAAAATCCAAAACATGAAATGAAGAATAAAATTGCCAGAGGCCATAAAATATTTAAAGTTTGCTTCAAAGAGAACATACCATTGGATATAATTTGTAGAATTATTTTTTTACCTGCTTTATAACAGCACAAAGGCTTCAAAAAATGATATTTAAAACAAATAGAGAAAAAGTTATTGTAGAAAAATTGATGTTTTGATACAGCACTGTAAATTGTTATTATTCCCAAAATACCAAGGAAATTCTATTAACTCATTTACCCCTGAAGACACATTTGAAGTCTTCCAATTCAAAGGTTGGAATAGTTCATTATGAAATTTCAGGGGTGAATGAGTTATTGTTCTTGGCATGAGTGAATTCTGATTTTAACAGGTTTTGTTAACAACTTTGTTAAGTAAATTGTCTTAAGTTAGGGGACATGGGAAGAGAATAGCGAAATTAAATTGGTCATTTTGTAGGTAACAAAATATGGCACAGATGTGGTATACTGTAAAATCATAAATTTCCGTGGGACATTAAATTTTGTTTATTTTGTGGATAACAAAAATCCACAAAATTAAATCCCCACAAAAACATGAATTTGGTATGATATAGATAGGGGAAAATCAGAAATCAACGAAATATAATGTCCTTGAAACAGGCTTGTTTATGAAAACCACGAAATTGTAACCCCACGAAAATAAATGATTCTACAGTAGTGACCATCCACGGTTCGAGCCTCCTCAGTTCAAATAACATGTATTTACTGATTTGTAATCTTATTGTCGTGTTAAATACATTGTATAACGTGGTCCTGTACACAGACAAGATACATGAACTCCAACGTTTTCCTTCCAGTCCGTGCATGATGTGAAGTATGGCTACTGACTGTTGTGATGGGGTCAACTTTCCTGTTGTTATCTCCCCTTACCAGGGGGTGTGGAAACTACAGTACTATACAGAGGATAAGGTATTTATCACCAGCTATTATTGACAGAACTTTCCTCCTTTTATACAGTGTGGGGAAATCCACACAATATTTTAGAATCATTCACATGAAAATTCTACATGATAATCAATACTTCAGATATTTATTTCATTATAATTATCTAAACTTTAAAAAAATTATCAGAATTGGAATCAAAGGAAAAGGTAGCCACGCACAGAAAGTCTTTTGACTTACATATGAGACACATGGCAAAGGTCAGTAGTTAGCCATTGATGTATGATGACATTATTTTTGAAAAATTGTCAGAATGTTGTACACATTATTTTTCATAGTTCAATTATTGTGTATAATAATTACATCCCTCCTCGCCTATCCACCCCCTCCCCCTCACCTCACCCCCTCACCTCATCCCCTCACCCTTTGCTAATTAGTGAAAAGACAAAGGTAGCATTCTTACTGGCGACGAACAGGTCAATGCTTAAATGAATTTGCAGAGATTCATTGATTCATTCAAAATTTGTTGCATGTTTTTGTATCTTTTGTTTGTTTTTTTGGAAAAGGATACGTTTTATAGGTATTTTTTTTCTATAAAAATATCGTTACAACAGCTCCCACCTAGAAAGTGCTGGTCACTCCTGTGTCCTGTGGGATCCGGACACTATCACTGACCCAAAGGAGTTACAGGACATAGCAAGCCAACACAGCATTCAAATGGTTTTAGCTCTACATGCATACAAGGCTGGACGTCACCTTCTAGGTAGTGTACTGTAATGTCATCTACTGGTATTGTAATGTCATGTCTAGGTAGTGTACTGTAATGTCATCAACTGGTATTGTAATGTCACGTCTAGGTATAGTGTACTGTGATGTCATCTACTTGTATTGTAATGTCACATCTAGGTAGTGTACTGTAATGTCACATCTGGGTAGTGTACTGTAATGTCATGTCTGGGAAGTGTACTGTTATTTCATCTACTGGTATTGTAATGTCACGTCTTCTACATGCATACAAGGCTGGACGTCAGCTTCTAGGTAGTGTACTGTAATGTCATCTACTGGTATTGTAATGTCATGTCTAGGTAGTGTACAGTAATGTCATCTACTGGTACTGTAATGTCACGTCTAGGTATAGTGTACTGTAATGTCACGTCTAGGTATAGTGTATTGTAATGTCACGTCTAGGTATAGTGTACTGTAATGTCATCTACTTGTATTGTAATGTCACGTCTAGGTAGTGTACTGTTATGTCATCTACTGGTATTGTAATGTCACGTCTAGGTATAGTGTACTGTAATGTCACGTCTAGGTAGTGTACTGTAATGTCATCTACTTGTATTGTAATGTCACATCTAGGTAGTGTACTGTAATGTCACGTCTAGGTAGTGTACTGTAATGTCACGTCTGGGTAGTGTACTGTAATGTCATGTCTGGGAAGTGTACTGTTATGTCATGTCTGGGAAGTGTACTGTTATGTCATCTACTGGTATGGTAATGTCATGTCTAGGTAGTGTACTGTAATGTCACATATAGGTAGTGTAATGTAATGTCATCTACTGGTATTGTAATGTCACGTCTAGGTAGTGTACTGTAATGTCACGTCTGGGTAGTGTACTGTAATGTCATGTCTGGGAAGTGTACTGTTATGTCATCTACTGGTATTGTAATGTCATGTCTAGGTAGTGTACTGTAATGTCACATCTAGGTAGTGTAATGTAATGTCATCTACTGGTATTGTAATGACACATGTAGGTATTGTCCTGTAATGTCAT
Source organism: Mizuhopecten yessoensis (assembly GCF_002113885.1). NCBI lineage: Eukaryota > Metazoa > Mollusca > Bivalvia > Pectinida > Pectinidae > Mizuhopecten > Mizuhopecten yessoensis. Next base: position 43,409 of record NW_018405678.1, read on the forward strand.
CTACTGGTATTGTAATGACACGTCCATGTTGTGTACTGTAATGTCATCTACTGGTTTTGTAATGTCAAGTCAGGGTAGTGTACTGTAATTTCATCTACTGGTATTGTAATGTCACGTCTGGGTAGTGTACTGTAATGTCATCTACTGGTATTGTAATGACACGTCTATGTTGTGTACTGTAATGTCATCTACTGGTTTTGTAATGTCAAGTCTGGGTAGTGTACTGTAATTTCATCTACTGGTATTGTAATGTCACGTCTAGGTAGTGTACTGTAATGTCATCTACTGGTATTGTAATGTCACGTCTAGGTAGTGTATTGTAATGTCACGTCTAGTTAGTGTACTGTAATGTCATCTACTGGTATTGTAATGTTCCGTCTAGGTAGTGTTATGTAATGTCATCTACTGGTATTGTAATGTCACGTCTAGGTAGTGTACTGTAATGTCATCTACTGGTATTGTAATGTCACGTCTAGGTAGTGTACTGTAATGTCATCTACTGTTATTGTAATGTCACGTCTAAGTAGTGTACTGTAATGTCATCTACTGGTATTGTAATGTCATGTCTAGGTAGTGTACTGTAAAATGTCACATCTAGGTAGTGTAATGTAATGTCATCTACTGGTATTGTAACGTCACGTCTAGGTAGTGTATTGTAATGTCACGTCTGGGTATTGTACTGTAATGTCATCTACTGCTATTGTAATGTAACGTCTAGGTAGTGTACTGGAATGTCATCTACTGGTATTGTAATGGCACGTCTAGGTAGTGTACTGGAATGTCATCTACTGGTATTGTAATACTTGTATTGTAATGTCACATCTAGGTAGTGTACTGTAAAGTCATCCACTGGTATTGTAATGTCATGTCTAGGACTGTTATGTCATCTACTGGTATTGTAATGGCACGTCTAGGTAGTGTACTGGAATGTCATCTACTGGTATTGTAACGTCACGTCTAGGTAGTGTATTGTAATGTCACGTCTGGGTAGAGTACTGTACTGTCACGTCTGGGTAGGGTACTGTAATGTCATGTCTGGGAAGTGTACTGTTATGTCATCTCCTGGTATTGTAATGTCACGTCTAAGTCGTGTACTGTAATGTCATCTTCTGGTATTGTACTGTCACGTGTCTGGGAAGTGTACTGTTATGTCATCTCCTGGTATTGTAATGTCATGTCTAGGTAGTGTACTGTTATGTCATTTACTGGTATTGTAATGTAACGTCTAGGTAGTGTACTGGAATGTCATCTACTGGTATTGTAACGTCACGTCTAGGTAGTGTATTGTAATGTCATCCACTGGTATTGTAATGTCATGTCTAGGGAGTGTACTGTAATGTCATGTGCTGTTATTGTAATGTCACGTCTACTAGGTAGTGTACTGTAATTTCATCACTGGTATTGTAATGTCACAATTAGGTAGTGTACTGTAATTTCACGTCTAGGTAGTGTACTGGAATGTCATCTACTGGTATTGTAATGACACATGTAGGTATTGTACTGTAATGTCATCTACTGGCATTGTAATGTCACGTCTAGTTAGTGTACTGTAATGTCATGTATTGGTATTGTAATGTCACGTCTAATCTACTGGTATTGTAATGACACATGTAGGTATTGTACTGTAATGTCATCTACTGTTATTGTAATGTCCCGTCTAGGTAGTGTACTGTCATGTCATTTACTGGTATTGTTGGTATTGTAATGTCATGTCTAGGACTGTTATGTCATCTACTGGTATTGTAACGTCACGTCTAGGTAGTGTAATGTAATGTCATCTACTGGTATTGTAATACTTGTATTGTAATGTCAGGTCTAGGGAGTGTACTGTAATTTCATCCACTGGTATTGTAATGTCACATCTAGGTAGTGTAATGTAATGTCATCTACTGGTATTGTAACGTCACGTCTAGGTAGTGTATTGTAATGTCACGTCTGGGTAGAGTACTGTACTGTCACGTCTGGGTAGGGTACTGTAATGTCATGTCTGGGAAGTGTACTGTTATGTCATCTCCTGGTATTGTAATGTCACGACTAGGTAGTGTACTGTAATGACATCTACTGGTATTGTAATACTTGTATTGTAATGTCAGGTCTAGGGAGTGTACTGTAATTTCATCTACTGGTATTGTAATGACACATGTAGGTATTGTACTGTAATGTCATCTACTAATGTCACGTCTAGGTAGTGAAATGTAATGTCACGTCTAGGTGGTGTACTGTAATGTCATATACTGGTATTGTAATGTTCCGTCTAGGTAGTGTAATGTAATGTCATCTACTGGTATTGTAATACTTGTATTGTAATGTCACATCTAGGTAGTGTAATGTAATGTCATCTACTGGTATTGTAACGTCACGTCTAGGTAGTGTAATGTAATGTCATCTACTGGTATTGTAACGTCACGTCTAGGTAGTGTACTGTGATGTCATCGACTGGTATTGTAAGTATTGTAATGTCACATCTAGGTAGTGTACTGTAAAGTCATCCACTGGTATTGTAATGTCACTTCTAGGTAGTGTACTGTAAAATGTCACATCTAGGTAGTGTACTGTAAAGTCATCCACTGGTATTGTAATGTCATGTCTAGGGAGTGTACTGTAATTTCATCTACTGGTATTGTAACGTCACGTCTAGGTAGTGTATTGTAATGTCTCGTCTAGGGAGTGTACTGTAATTTCATCACTGGTATTGTAATGTCACTTCTAGGTAGTGTACTGTAAAATGTCACATCTAGGTAGTGTACTGTCATGTCATCTACTGGTATTGTAATACTTGTATTGTAATGTCAGGTCTAGGGAGTGTACTGTAATTTCATCACTGGTATTGTAATGTCACTTCTGGGTAGTGTACTGTAATTTCATCTACTGGTATTGTAACGTCACGTCTAGGTAGTGTACGGTAATGTCATTTACTGGTATTGTAATGTCACGTCTAGGTAGTGAACTGTAATGTCACGTCTAGGTAGTGTACTGTAATGTCATCCACTTGTAATATAGTGTCACATCTAGGTAGTGTACTGTAATGTCATCTACTGATATTGTAATGTCACGTCGGGGTAATGTACTGTAATGTCATCTACTGGTATTGTAATGTCACGTCGGGGTAGTGTACTGTAATGTCATCTACTGGAATTGTAATGTCACGTCTAGGTAGTGTAATGTAATGTCATCTACTGGTATTGTAATGTCACAATTAGGTAGTGTACTGTAATGTCATCTACTGGAATTGTAATGTCACGTCTAGGGAGTGTACTGTAATGTCATCTACTGGTATTGTAGTGTCACGTCTAGGTAGTGTACTGTAATGTCATCTACTGGTATTGTAATGTCATGCCTAAGTATTGTAATATCATGTCTAGGTATTGTAATGTCATGTCCACGTATTGTTATGCCATGTTTAGGTATTGTTATGCCATGTGTAGGTATTGTTATGCCTTGTGTAGGTATTGTTATGCCATGTGTAGGTATTGTAATGCCATGTGTAGGTATTGTTATGCCATGTGTAGGTATTGTTATGTCAATTCTAAGTATTTTAATGTTATGTCTAAGGGTGCAATGTTGTTCTATAGTTCCACTTAATTAAACTGCATTCAGGACTATCATGCTGTGTCAATTAAGCTAAAGGGAGATAACCTCTAGCTGTGAAAGTAATAACAACTCAAAGGTTCACCACTGTTACTCTCCAAAGACATTATCTTCAATACATATAAAACATATCTGAGCAGGGTTAAGGTGATTATTGTACACGTATATAACCACATGTCCCCTGTGGTCCACAATGTAAATGCGGACAATTTTCCAAGGTGTCTGCACTAAGAGTCAAACCTGGGACTGCAGATAACTAGCTCAGTGCTGTGTCAAACGAGTTAAAAGGAAGATTCTCTCTAGCTCAACCAGTAACAAGTAACTACCAGTATATTGTTCAAACTGTGACCTTCCTTCTAGTTGAGTCAGTAATAAGTGACTAGATGGTTCACCACTGTGACATTCCCTCTTGCTGTGTCAGTAATAAGTGACTAGATGATTCACCACTGTGAAAATTCCCTCTTGCTGTGTCAGTAATAAGTGACTAGTTGGTTCACCAATGTGACATTCCCTCTTGCTGTGTCAGTAATAAGTGACTAGTTGGTTCACCACTGTGCCATTCCCTCTTGCTGTGTCAGTAATAAGTGACTAGTTGGTTCACCACTGTGACATTCCCTCTTGCTGTGTCAGTAATAAGTGACTAGTTGGTTCACCACTGTGACATTCCCTCTTGCTGTGTCAGTAATAAGTGACTAGTTGGTTCACCACTGTGACATTCCCTCTTGCTGTGTCAGTAATAAGTGACTAGTTGGTTCACCACTGTGACATTCCCTCTTGCTGTGTCAGTAATAAGTGACTAGTTGGTTCACCACTGTGACATTCCCTCTTGCTGTGTCAGTAATAAGTGACTAGTTGGTTCACCACTGTGACATTCCCTCTTGCTGTGTCAGTAATAAGTGACTAGTTGGTTCACCACTGTGACATTCCCTCTTGCTGTGTCAGTAATAAGTGACTAGTTGGTTCACCACTGTGCCATTCCCTCTTGCTGTGTCAGTAACAAGTGACTAGATGGTTCACCACTGTGCCATTCCCTCTTGCTGTGTCAGTTATAAGTGACTAGTTGGTTCACCACTGTGACATTCCCTCTTGCTGTGTCAGTAATAAGTGACTTGTTGGTTCACCACTGTGTCAAGGAAAAAATTGTATATTATTTTGGGGAGTCTAAGTACAAATTTATTTGTATGTTTTCTGTTTAGTTTAAAGAAATCTGCTCAAGATCATCTCATTATTTTTTAAATTTAAACCTTATAGGTTCCAATCTACCATTCATTCTGATATTTGGAGGCACAGATGTCAATATATATGCTACAGATGCTGAGAAGCTGAAAGTTATGACTGAGGTTGTTTTTCTTGCAAAGTATGTATATATTTCATTATGTTTTTTCCTATCAATTATATAAATAATTTTATTATTGAAATTTTTAATATAATAAACAAAAAACAAATCTTATGAATAAAATCATAGAAAAAGTACAAAAGTTGTTTACCCGGATGTCATTGCCAGCTGTAGAAATATAATGCTACATAATGCAGTAGCATAAACAAAGGGACATTACTCTTTCGTTTATACACAGAAGCATACATAAAGCACTCTGCCACTGTTGTTTCAAGAGATACTTCTTTTTAATAGAAGTTAAGAATTATTTGAAGAAAATTAATTTGAAAATTAAATGCATTGAAATCTTTTGTTACAGGGGCATCATTTCTTTCAGCCAGTCCCTTCTTGATGCGGCTAAGAGACTTTGGGTAGGTGCACATTATTTTCTATGAAATAATTTAACTTAACAAACCTTAACATACTTTAAATTGAAAGGAACAACTGCATTCCTTTGATTTATGATATTTCTATGTGAAACTCTAAGCTTTGATATGATAAATTTGTTAGTATATAAATTTTATTAGAGTATTTTTTTGTTTTGAAGCCATCCCTGAATACCAACAAATGCTTTGAAATCAAACAAGGTATGTTTTACAAGTTTAGTATCCACCTATTGTAAAGTGTATGGTGTCTCATAGTCTATTTATGATGAAATATTTGTGTCATCTTTTCTTTGTTTAGACCAGTTATCAATTATTAACATTTTATTGCTGAATCAAATATCAATATTATCTTATTTTCGATTTTATAATAACTTTCTACTGCATTGAAATAAAAGTAATGATACAACTCCATTATATTTCTATTGCTTTTGATATTGAGAGTCATAACATTTTAAAGATCATGCATAATAGCTACAACTGTCTATAACAACCACCTGTTTGTTAAGCCCAGTCTCCAACCTGCTAATAACTACTACCTGCTGAAAAACGATCATATGCCGATAACTACCACCTGTCTGTCTATAACAACCACCTGTATACATACCACAAGTCCAATCTATCTCCTCCCAGTAACTGCTACCTCTCCATAACCACTACAAGTCCCAACTACCCCTTGTCTATAACTGCCCTAATCTGTAACTATCATCTGTCTATAACTGCACCCATCTGTAACTACCACCTGTCTATAACTGCCCCAATCTGTAACTAGAACCTGTCTATAACTGCCCCAATCTGTAAATATCACTTGTCTTTAACTGCCCCCATCTGTAACTATCACATTTCTATAAAAACAATCTATCTGTAACTACCACCTGTCTATAACTGCTCAATCTGTAACTATCACCTGTCTATAACTTCCCCAATCTGTAACTATCACCTGTCTATAACTGCCAAATCTGTAACTACCCCCTGTCTATAACTGCCCTAATCTGTAACTATCATCTGTCTATAACTGCACCCATCTGTACCTACCACCTGTCTATAACTGCCCCAATCGGTAACCACCCCTTGTCTAAAACTGCCCCCATCTGTAACTACCACTTGTCTATAACTGCCCCAATCTGTAACTATCACCTGTCTATAACTACCACCATCTGTAAATACCACCTGTCTATAACTGCTCAATCTGTAACTATCCCCTGTCTATAACTGCCCCCATCTGTAACTACCATCTGTCTATAACTGCCAAATCTGTAACTACCACTTTTCTATAACTGCCCCCATCTGTAACTTCCACCTGTCTATAACTACCACCATCTGTAACTACCACCTGTCTATAACTGCCCTAATCTGTAACTATCATCTGTCTATAACGGCACCCATCTGTAACTACCACCTGTCTATAACTTCCCCAACCTGCAGCCACCCCTTGTCTAAAACTGCCCCCATCTGTAACTATCATCTGTCTATTACTGCCCCCATCTGTTCCTTCCGCCTGTCTATAACAGCCCCCATCTGTAACTTCCCCTCGTCTATACCTGCCCCAATCTGTAACTATCACCTGTCTATAACTGCCAACTCTGTAACTACCACCTGTCTATAACTGCCCCATCTGTAACTGCCCCCTTGTCTATAACTGCCCTCATCTGTAACTATCATCTGTCTATGACTGCCCCCATCTGTAACTCCCCCCTGTCTATAACTACCACCATCTGTAACTACCACCTGTCTATAACTTCCCCAACCTGCAGCCACCCCTTGTCTAAAACTGCCCCCATCTGTAACTACCACTTGTCTATAACTGCCCCAATCTGTAACTATCATCTGTCTATAACTGCACCCATCTGTACCTACCACCTGTCTATAACTGCCCCAATCGGTAACCACCCCTTGTCTAAAACTGCCCCCATCTGTAACTATCATCTGTCTATTACTGCCCCCATCTGTTCCTTCCGCCTGTCTATAACAGCCCCCATCTGTAACTTCCCCTCGTCTATACCTGCCCCAATCTGTAACTATCACCTGTCTATAACTGCCCACATCTGTAAATATCACTTGTCTATAACTGCCCCCATCTGTAATTACACTTGTCTATAACTGCCAACTTTTGTAACTACCACATTTCTATAACAACAATCTATCTGTTACTATCATCTGTCTATAACTGCCCCAATCTGTAACTATCATCTGTCTATGACTGCCCCCATCTGTTACTTCCACCTGTCTATAACAGCCCCCATCTGTAACTTCCCCTCGTCTATAATTGCCCCCATCTGTAACTATCACCTGTCTATAACTGCCCACATCTGTAAATATCACTTGTCTATAACTGCCCCCATCTGTAACTTCCTCTTGTCTATAACTGCCCCCATCTGTAACTTCCCCTCGTCTATACCTGCCCCAATCTGTAACTATCACCTGTCTATAACTGCCAACTCTGTAACTACCACCTGTCTATAACTGCCCTAATCTGTAACTATCATCTGTCTATAACTGCCAAATCTGTAACTACCACCTGTCTATAACTGCCCTCATCTGTTACTATCATCTGTCTATGACTGCCCCCATCTGTAACTTCCACCTGTCTATAACTACCACCATCTGTAACTACCACCTGTCTATAACTGCTCAATCTGTAACTATCACCTGTCTATAACTGCCCCCATCTGTAACTACCACCTGTCTATAACTGCCCCAATCTGTAACTATCACATGTCTATAACTGCCCCCATCTGTAACTATCACCTGTCTATAACTACCCCAATCTGTAACTACCACCTGTCTATAACTGCTCAATCTGTAACTATCACCTGTCTATAACTGCCAAATCTGTAACTACCACTTGTCTATAACTGCCCCAATCTGTAACTATCATCTGTCTATAACTACCACCTGTCTATAACTACCACCTGTTTGTTACTACCACCTGTCAATAAGTATCACCTGTCTATAACTACCACCTGTCTATAATCAGCACCTCTCTGTAACTACCACCTGTCAATAACTTCCAACTGTCTATAACTACCACCTGTCAATAACTTCCAACTGTCTATAACTACCACCTGTCTGTAACTACCTATTAATAACTACCACCTCTCTGTAACTACCACCTTCTTGTAACTACCACTTATTAACAACTACCACCTGTCTATTACTTCCACCTGTATATAATTACCACCTCTGTAACAACCACCTGTCTTAAACTACCACTTTTGTGTCACTACCATCTGTCTGTAACAACCATGTGTCTGTAACACTACTACCTATTAACAACTACCACCTGTCTATAACTTCCATCTATCAATAACTATCACCTGTCTATAACTACCATCTATCAATAACTATCACCTGTCTATAACTACCATCTATCAATAACTATCACCTGTCTATAACTACCATCTATCAATAACTATCACCTGTCTATAACTACC